>NW_027480858.1:0-117661 GCF_051401765.1 Calliopsis andreniformis | reverse complement strand
ATATTATGATCATCACTAAGATTATTCTGGTGATTATGACTATTACGATGATTATGGCTATAATAACGATTATTAAGGTTATTTCCATGATAATTCTGTTTATTATTTCGATGTTATGATTACTACAGTTAGCATAACTATTACTATGATTATTACGACTATTATGACTGTTGCTATGATTATTATGATTATTATTACGATTGTTATGATTGTTGTGGGTATTATGACGATTACTACGATTATTCTGGTTGACAGTGTGGTTATTAAGATTATCAGTTAGATTATTATGGCTATTATGATTATTATGGTTTTTATGGCAATCATAAAGGTTATTATGATTTTTCCAAGTTTATTATGGTTCTTATTATGATTATTATGATTATTATGTTTCATAGTATGATTATGACGAATATTATGATCATCACTCAGATTATTCTGGTGATTATGTCTATTACGATTATTATAGCTATAATAACGATTATTAAGGTCATTTCCATGATAATTCTGTTTATTATTTCGATGTTATGATTACTACAGTTAGCATAACTATTACTACGATTATTAAGACTATTATGACTGTTGCTATGATTATTACGATTATTATTACGATTGTCATGATTGTTGTGGTTATTATGTCGATTACTATGATTATTATGGTTGACAGTGTGGTTATTATGATTATCATTTAGATTATTATGGCTATTACTATTATTATGGTTTTCATTGCTATTATAATGGTTATTATGATTGTTTCCAAGTTTGTTATGGTTATTATTATGATTATTACGATTATTATGTTTCATAGTGTGATTATGACGAATATTATGATCATCACTAAGATTATTCTGGTGATTATGACTATTACGATTATTATGGGTATAATAACGATTATTAAGGTTATTTCCATTATAATTCTGTTTATTATTTCGATGTTATGACTACTACTGTTAGCATAACTATTACTATCGTTATTACGACTTTTGTGACTGTTGTTATGATTAGTATGCTTATTATTACGATTGTTATGATTGTTGTGGTTATGATGACGATTACTATAATTATTATGGTTGATAGTGTGGTTATTATGATTATTATCGAGATTATTATGGCTGTTACGTTTATTATGGTTTTTATGGCCATTATGATGGTTATTATGATTGTCTCCAAGTTTATTATGGTTCTTATTATGATTATTATGATAATTATGGTTCATAGTATGATTATGACGAATATTATCATAATCACTAAGATTATTCTGGTGATTATGACTATTACGATTATTATGGCTATAATAACGATTATTAAGGTTATTTCCATGATAATTCTGTTTATTATTTCGATGTTATGACTACTACAGTTAGCATAACTATTACTATGGTTATTACGACTTTTGTGACTGTTGCGATGATTAGTATGCTTATTATTACGATTGTTATGATTGTTGTGGTTATTATGGCGGTTACTATGATCATTATGGTTGATAGTATGGTTATTATAATTATCATTCAGATTATTACGGCCATTATGATTATTGTAGTTTTCGTGACTGTTACAATGGTAATTATGATTGTTTCCACGTTTATTATTGTTATTATTATGATTATTATTATTATTGTGTTTCTTAGTATGATTATGATGATTATTATGGTCATCACTGAGATTATTATGGTGATTATGATTATTACGATTATTATGGCTATAATAACGATTATTACGGTTATTTCCATGATAATTCTGTTTATTATTTCGATGTTATGATTACTACAGTTAGCATAACTATTACTACGATTATTAAGACTATTATGACTGTTGCTATGATGATTACATTTATTATTACGATTGTCATGATTGTTGTGGTTATTATGTCGATTACTATGATTATTATGGTTGACAGTGTGGTTATTATGATTATCATTTAGATTATTATGGCTATTACTCCTATTATGGTTTTCATTGCTATTATAATGGTTATTATGATTGTTTCCAAGTTTGTTATGGTTATTATTATGATTATTACGATTATTATGTTTCATAGTGTGATTATGACGAATATTATGATCATCACTAAGATTATTCTGGTGATTATGACTATTACGATTATTATGGGTATAATAACGATTATTAAGGTTATTTCCATTATAATTCTGTTTATTATTTCGATGTTATGACTACTACTGTTAGCATAACTATTACTATGGTTATTACGACTTTTGTGACTGTTGTTATGATTAGTATGCTTATTATTACGATTGTTATGATTGTTGTGGTTATGATGACGATTACTATAATTATTATGGTTGATAGTGTGGTTATTATGATTATTATCGAGATTATTATGGCTGTTACGTTTATTATGGTTTTTATGGCCATTATGATGGTTATTATGATTGTTTCCAAGTTTATTTAGGTTCTTATTATGATTATTATGATAATTATGGTTCATAGTATGATTATGACGAATATTATAATAATCACTAAGATTATTCTGGTGATTATGACTATTACGATTATTATGGCTATAATAACGATTATTAAGGTTATTTCCATGATAATTCTGTTTATTATTTCGATGTTATGATTACTACAGTTAGCATAACTATTACTATGATTATTACGACTATTATGACTGTTGCTATAATTATTATGATTATTACTACGATTGTTATGATTGTTGTGGATATTATGACGATTACTATGATTATTCTGGTTGACAGTGTGGTTATTAAGATTATCATTTAGATTATTATGGCTATTATGATTATAATGGTTTTTATGGCTATCATAATGGTTATTATGATTTTTCCAGGTTTATTATGGTTCTTATTATGTTTATTACGATTATTATGTTTCATAGTATGATTATGACGAATATTATGATCATCACTAAGATTATTCCGGTGATTATGACTATAACGATTATTATGGTTATAATAACGATTATAAAGGTTATTTCCATGACAATTCTGTTTACTACTACGATGTTATGATTATTACAGTTAGTATAACTATTACTATGACTACTACGACTATTATAACTGTTGCTATGATTATTATGATTATTATTACGATTGTTCTGCTTGTTGTGGTTATTATGACGATTACTATGATTATTATGGTTGATAGTGTGGTTATTATGATTATTATCTAGAATATTATGGCTGTTACGTTTATTATGGTTTTTATTGCCATCACAATGGTTATTATGATTGCTTCCAAGTTTATTATGGTTATTATTATGGTTACTATGATTATTATGTTTCATAGTATGATTATGACGAATATTATGATCATCTCTAAGATTATTCTGGTGGTTTTGACTATGCCGATTATTATGGTTATAATAACGATTATTAAGGTTATTTCCATGATGATTCTGTTTATTATTTCGATGTTATGATTATTACAGTTAGCATATCTATTACTATGATTATTACGACTATTATGACTGTTGCTATGAGTATTACGATTATTATTACGATTGTTATGATTGTTGTGGTTATGATGACGATTACTATGATTATTATGGTTGATAGTGTGGTTATTATGATTATCATTTAGATAATTATGCCTATTATGGTTATTGTGGTTTTTATGGCTATTATAATGGTTATTATGATTGCTTCCATGTTTATTATGGTTATTATTGTGATTATTACGATTATTATGTTTCATAGTGTGATTATGACGAATATTATGATCATCACTAAGATTATTCTCGTGATTATGACTATTACGATGATTATGGCTATGATAACGATTATTAAGGTTATTTCCATGATAATTCTGTTTATTATTTCGATGTTATGACTACTACAGTTAGCATAACTATTACTATGGTTATTACGACTTTTGTGACTGTTGCTATGATTAGTATGGTTATTATTACGATTGTTATGATTGTTGTGGTTATTATGACGGTTACTATGATTACTATGGTTGATAGTACAGTTATTATGAATATCATTCAGATTATTATGGCTATTATGATTATTATGGTTTTTATGGCCATTATAATGGTTATTATGATTCTTTCCAGGTTTATTATGGTTATTATTATGTTTATTACGATTATTATGCTTCATAGTATGATTATGACGAATATTATGATCATCACTAAGATTATTCTGGTGATTATGACTATTACGATTTTTATGGCTATAATAACGATTATTAAGGCTATTTCCATGATAATTCTGTTTATTATTTCGATGTTATGATTACTACAGTTAGCATATCTATTACTATGATTATTACGACTATTATGACTGTTGCTATGATTATTACGATTATTATTACGATTGTTATGATTGTTGTGGTTATTATGACGATTACTATGATTATTATGGTTGACAGTGTGGTTATTATGATTATAATTTAGATTATTACGGCTGTTACGTTTATTATGGTTTTTATGGACATCACAATGGTTATTATGATTGCTTCCAAGTTTATTATGGTTATTATTATGGTTACTATGATTATTATGTTTCATAGTATGATTATGACGAATATTATGATCATCACTGAGATTGTTCTGGTGGTTTTGACTATTACGATTATTATGGCTATAATAACGATTATTAAGGTTATTTCCATGATAATTCTGTTTATTATTTCGATGTTATGACTACTACAGTTAGCATAACTATTACTATGGTTATTACGACTTTTGTGACTGTTGCGATGATTAGTATGCTTATTATTACGATTGTTATGATTGTTGTGGTTATTATGGCGGTTACTATGATCATTATGGTTGATAGTATGGTTATTATAATTATCATTCAGATTATTACGGCCATTATGATTATTGTAGTTTTCGTGACTGTTACAATGGTAATTATGATTGTTTCCACGTTTATTATTGTTATTATTATGATTATTATTATTATTGTGTTTCTTAGTATGATTATGATGATTATTATGGTCATCACTGAGATTATTATGGTGATTATGATTATTACGATTATTATGGCTATAATAACGATTATTACGGTTATTTCCATGATAATTCTGTTTATTATTTCGATGTTATGATTACTACAGTTAGCATAACTATTACTACGATTATTAAGACTATTATGACTGTTGCTATGATGATTACATTTATTATTACGATTGTCATGATTGTTGTGGTTATTATGTCGATTACTATGATTATTATGGTTGACAGTGTGGTTATTATGATTATCATTTAGATTATTATGGCTATTACTCTTATTATGGTTTTCATTGCTATTATAATGGTTATTATGATTGTTTCCAAGTTTGTTATGGTTATTATTATGATTATTACGATTATTATGTTTCATAGTGTGATTATGACGAATATTATGATCATCACTAAGATTATTCTGGTGATTATGACTATTACGATTATTATGGGTATAATAACGATTATTAAGGTTATTTCCATTATAATTCTGTTTATTATTTCGATGTTATGACTACTACTGTTAGCATAACTATTACTATGGTTATTACGACTTTTGTGACTGTTGTTATGATTAGTATGCTTATTATTATGATTGTTATGATTGTTGTGGTTATGATGACGATTACTATAATTATTATGGTTGATAGTGTGGTTATTATGATTATTATCGAGATTATTATGGCTGTTACGTTTATTATGGTTTTTATGGCCATTATGATGGTTATTATGATTGTTTCCAAGTTTATTTAGGTTCTTATTATGATTATTATGATAATTATGGTTCATAGTATGATTATGACGAATATTATAATAATCACTAAGATTATTCTGGTGATTATGACTATTACGATTATTATGGCTATAATAACGATTATTAAGGTTATTTCCATGATAATTCTGTTTATTATTTCGATGTTATGATTACTACAGTTAGCATAACTATTACTATGATTATTACGACTATTATGACTGTTGCTATAATTATTATGATTATTACTACGATTGTTATGATTGTTGTGGATATTATGACGATTACTATGATTATTCTGGTTGACAGTGTGGTTATTAAGATTATCATTTAGATTATTATGGCTATTATGATTATAATGGTTTTTATGGCTATCATAATGGTTATTATGATTTTTCCAGGTTTATTATGGTTCTTATTATGTTTATTACGATTATTATGTTTCATAGTATGATTATGACGAATATTATGATCATCACTAAGATTATTCCGGTGATTATGACTATAACGATTATTATGGTTATAATAACGATTATAAAGGTTATTTCCATGACAATTCTGTTTACTACTACGATGTTATGATTATTACAGTTAGTATAACTATTACTATGACTACTACGACTATTATAACTGTTGCTATGATTATTATGATTATTATTACGATTGTTCTGCTTGTTGTGGTTATTATGACGATTACTATGATTATTATGGTTGATAGTGTGGTTATTATGATTATTATCTAGAATATTATGGCTGTTACGTTTATTATGGTTTTTATTGCCATCACAATGGTTATTATGATTGCTTCCAAGTTTATTATGGTTATTATTATGGTTACTATGATTATTATGTTTCATAGTATGATTATGACGAATATTATGATCATCTCTAAGATTATTCTGGTGGTTTTGACTATGCCGATTATTATGGTTATAATAACGATTATTAAGGTTATTTCCATGATGATTCTGTTTATTATTTCGATGTTATGATTATTACAGTTAGCATATCTATTACTATGATTATTACGACTATTATGACTGTTGCTATGATTATTACGATTATTATTACGATTGTTATGATTGTTGTGGTTATGATGACGATTACTATGATTATTATGGTTGATAGTGTGGTTATTATGATTATCATTTAGATAATTATGCCTATTATGGTTATTGTGGTTTTTATGGCTATTATAATGGTTATTATGATTGCTTCCATGTTTATTATGGTTATTATTGTGATTATTACGATTATTATGTTTCATAGTGTGATTATGACGAATATTATGATCATCACTAAGATTATTCTCGTGATTATGACTATTACGATGATTATGGCTATGATAACGATTATTAAGGTTATTTCCATGATAATTCTGTTTATTATTTCGATGTTATGACTACTACAGTTAGCATAACTATTACTATGGTTATTACGACTTTTGTGACTGTTGCTATGATTAGTATGGTTATTATTACGATTGTTATGATTGTTGTGGTTATTATGACGGTTACTATGATTACTATGGTTGATAGTACAGTTATTATGAATATCATTCAGATTATTATGGCTATTATGATTATTATGGTTTTTATGGCCATTATAATGGTTATTATGATTCTTTCCAGGTTTATTATGGTTATTATTATGTTTATTACGATTATTATGCTTCATAGTATGATTATGACGAATATTATGATCATCACTAAGATTATTCTGGTGATTATGACTATTACGATTTTTATGGCTATAATAACGATTATTAAGGCTATTTCCATGATAATTCTGTTTATTATTTCGATGTTATGATTACTACAGTTAGCATATCTATTACTATGATTATTACGACTATTATGACTGTTGCTATGATTATTACGATTATTATTACGATTGTTATGATTGTTGTGGTTATTATGACGATTACTATGATTATTATGGTTGACAGTGTGGTTATTATGATTATAATTTAGATTATTACGGCTGTTACGTTTATTATGGTTTTTATGGACATCACAATGGTTATTATGATTGCTTGCAAGTTTATTATGGTTATTATTATGGTTACTATGATTATTATGTTTCATAGTATGATTATGACGAATATTATGATCATCACTGAGATTGTTCTGGTGGTTTTGACTATTACGATTATTATGGCTATAATAACGATTATTAAGGTTATTTCCATGATAATTCTGTTTATTATTTCGATGTTATGACTACTACAGTTAGCATAACTATTACTATGGTTATTACGACTTTTGTGACTGTTGCGATGATTAGTATGCTTATTATTACGATTGTTATGATTGTTGTGGTTATTATGGCGGTTACTATGATCATTATGGTTGATAGTATGGTTATTATAATTATCATTCAGATTATTACGGCCATTATGATTATTGTAGTTTTCGTGACTGTTACAATGGTAATTATGATTGTTTCCACGTTTATTATTGTTATTATTATGATTATTATTATTATTGTGTTTCTTAGTATGATTATGATGATTATTATGGTCATCACTGAGATTATTATGGTGATTATGATTATTACGATTATTATGGCTATAATAACGATTATTACGGTTATTTCCATGATAATTCTGTTTATTATTTCGATGTTATGATTACTACAGTTAGCATAACTATTACTACGATTATTAAGACTATTATGACTGTTGCTATGATGATTACATTTATTATTACGATTGTCATGATTGTTGTGGTTATTATGTCGATTACTATGATTATTATGGTTGACAGTGTGGTTATTATGATTATCATTTAGATTATTATGGCTATTACTCTTATTATGGTTTTCATTGCTATTATAATGGTTATTATGATTGTTTCCAAGTTTGTTATGGTTATTATTATGATTATTACGATTATTATGTTTCATAGTGTGATTATGACGAATATTATGATCATCACTAAGATTATTCTGGTGATTATGACTATTACGATTATTATGGGTATAATAACGATTATTAAGGTTATTTCCATTATAATTCTGTTTATTATTTCGATGTTATGACTACTACTGTTAGCATAACTATTACTATGGTTATTACGACTTTTGTGACTGTTGTTATGATTAGTATGCTTATTATTATGATTGTTATGATTGTTGTGGTTATGATGACGATTACTATAATTATTATGGTTGATAGTGTGGTTATTATGATTATTATCGAGATTATTATGGCTGTTACGTTTATTATGGTTTTTATGGCCATCACAATGGTTATTATGATTGTTTCCAAGTTTATTTAGGTTCTTATTATGATTATTATGATAATTATGGTTCATAGTATGATTATGACGAATATTATAATAATCACTAAGATTATTCTGGTGATTATGACTATTACGATTATTATGGCTATAATAACGATTATTAAGGTTATTTCCATGATAATTCTGTTTATTATTTCGATGTTATGATTACTACAGTTAGCATAACTATTACTATGATTATTACGACTATTATGACTGTTGCTATAATTATTATGATTATTACTACGATTGTTATGATTGTTGTGGATATTATGACGATTACTATGATTATTCTGGTTGACAGTGTGGTTATTAAGATTATCATTTAGATTATTATGGCTATTATGATTATAATGGTTTTTATGGCTATCATAATGGTTATTATGATTTTTCCAGGTTTATTATGGTTCTTATTATGTTTATTACGATTATTATGTTTCATAGTATGATTATGACGAATATTATGATCATCACTAAGATTATTCCGGTGATTATGACTATAACGATTATTATGGTTATAATAACGATTATAAAGGTTATTTCCATGACAATTCTGTTTACTACTACGATGTTATGATTATTACAGTTAGTATAACTATTACTATGACTACTACGACTATTATAACTGTTGCTATGATTATTATGATTATTATTACGATTGTTCTGCTTGTTGTGGTTATTATGACGATTACTATGATTATTATGGTTGATAGTGTGGTTATTATGATTATTATCTAGAATATTATGGCTGTTACGTTTATTATGGTTTTTATTGCCATCACAATGGTTATTATGATTGCTTCCAAGTTTATTATGGTTATTATTATGGTTACTATGATTATTATGTTTCATAGTATGATTATGACGAATATTATGATCATCTCTAAGATTATTCTGGTGGTTTTGACTATGCCGATTATTATGGTTATAATAACGATTATTAAGGTTATTTCCATGATGATTCTGTTTATTATTTCGATGTTATGATTATTACAGTTAGCATATCTATTACTATGATTATTACGACTATTATGACTGTTGCTATGATTATTACGATTATTATTACGATTGTTATGATTGTTGTGGTTATGATGACGATTACTATGATTATTATGGTTGATAGTGTGGTTATTATGATTATCATTTAGATAATTATGCCTATTATGGTTATTGTGGTTTTTATGGCTATTATAATGGTTATTATGATTGCTTCCATGTTTATTATGGTTATTATTGTGATTATTACGATTATTATGTTTCATAGTGTGATTATGACGAATATTATGATCATCACTAAGATTATTCTCGTGATTATGACTATTACGATGATTATGGCTATGATAACGATTATTAAGGTTATTTCCATGATAATTCTGTTTATTATTTCGATGTTATGACTACTACAGTTAGCATAACTATTACTATGGTTATTACGACTTTTGTGACTGTTGCTATGATTAGTATGGTTATTATTACGATTGTTATGATTGTTGTGGTTATTATGACGGTTACTATGATTACTATGGTTGATAGTACAGTTATTATGAATATCATTCAGATTATTATGGCTATTATGATTATTATGGTTTTTATGGCCATTATAATGGTTATTATGATTCTTTCCAGGTTTATTATGGTTATTATTATGTTTATTACGATTATTATGCTTCATAGTATGATTATGACGAATATTATGATCATCACTAAGATTATTCTGGTGATTATGACTATTACGATTTTTATGGCTATAATAACGATTATTAAGGCTATTTCCATGATAATTCTGTTTATTATTTCGATGTTATGATTACTACAGTTAGCATATCTATTACTATGATTATTACGACTATTATGACTGTTGCTATGATTATTACGATTATTATTACGATTGTTATGATTGTTGTGGTTATTATGACGATTACTATGATTATTATGGTTGACAGTGTGGTTATTATGATTATAATTTAGATTATTACGGCTGTTACGTTTATTATGGTTTTTATGTACATCACAATGGTTATTATGATTGCTTCCAAGTTTATTATGGTTATTACTATGGTTACTATGATTATTATGTTTCATAGTATGATTATGACGAATATTATGATCATCACTGAGATTGTTCTGGTGGTTTTGACTATGACGATTATTATGGCTATAATAACGATTATTAATGTTATTTCCAAGGTAATTCTGTTTATTATTACGTTGTTATGATTATTAGAGTTAGTCTAACTATTACTACGTTTATTACGGCTATTATGATTGTTGCTACGATTATCATAGTTATTATTATGATTGTTATGATTTTTGTGGTTATTATGACGGTTACTATGATTATTATGGATCATAGTATGGTTATTATGATTACAATGCAGATTATTATGGCTAGTTCGATTATTATGGTTTTTATGGCCATTATAATGGTTATTATGATTGTTTCCAAGTTTATTATGGTTGTTATTATGATTATTATGATTATTATGTTTCATAGTATGATTATGACGAATATTATGATCATCACTCAGATTATTCTGGTGATTATGTCTATTACGATTATTATAGCTATAATAACGATTATTAAGGTTATTTCCATGACAATTCTGTTTATTATAAAGATGTTATGATTATTACAGTTAGTATAACTATTACTATGACTATTACGTCTATTTTGACTGTTGCTATGATTATTATGATTATTATTACGGTTGTTATGATTGTTGTGGTTATTATGACGATTACTATGATTATTATGGTTGATAGTATGGTTATTATGATTATCATTCAGATTATTATGGCTATTATGATTATTATGGTTTTTATGGCCATTATAATGGTTATTATGATCGTTTTCAAGTTTATTATGGTTCTTATTATGTTTATTACGATTATTATGTTTCATAGTATGATTATGACGAATATTATGATCATCACTAAGATTATTCTGGTGATTATGACTATTACGATTTTTATGGCTATAATAACGATTATTAAGGTTATTTCCATGATAATTCTGTTTATTATTTCGATGTTATGACTACTACAGTTAGCATAACTATTACTATGGTTATTACGACTTTTGTGACTGTTGCGATGATTAGTATGCTTATTATTACGATTGTTATGATTGTTGTGGTTATTATGGCGGTTACTATGATCATTATGGTTGATAGTATGGTTATTATAATTATCATTCAGATTATTACGGCCATTATGATTATTGTAGTTTTCGTGACTGTTACAATGGTAATTATGATTGTTTCCACGTTTATTATTGTTATTATTATGATTATTATTATTATTGTGTTTCTTAGTATGATTATGATGATTATTATGGTCATCACTGAGATTATTATGGTGATTATGATTATTACGATTATTATGGCTATAATAACGATTATTACGGTTATTTCCATGATAATTCTGTTTATTATTTCGATGTTATGATTACTACAGTTAGCATAACTATTACTACGATTATTAAGACTATTATGACTGTTGCTATGATTATTACGATTATTATTACGATTGTCATGATTGTTGTGGTTATTATGTCGATTACTATGATTATTATGGTTGACAGTGTGGTTATTATGATTATCATTTAGATTATTATGGCTATTACTCTTATTATGGTTTTCATTGCTATTATAATGGTTATTATGATTGTTTCCAAGTTTGTTATGGTTATTATTATGATTATTACGATTATTATGTTTCATAGTGTGATTATGACGAATATTATGATCATCACTAAGATTATTCTGGTGATTATGACTATTACGATTATTATGGGTATAATAACGATTATTAAGGTTATTTCCATTATAATTCTGTTTATTATTTCGATGTTATGACTACTACTGTTAGCATAACTATTACTATGGTTATTACGACTTTTGTGACTGTTGTTATGATTAGTATGCTTATTATTACGATTGTTATGATTGTTGTGGTTATGATGACGATTACTATAATTATTATAGTTGATAGTGTGGTTATTATGATTATTATCGAGATTATTATGGCTGTTACGTTTATTATGGTTTTTATGGCCATTATGATGGTTATTATGATTGTTTCCAAGTTTATTTAGGTTCTTATTATGATTATTATGATAATTATGGTTCATAGTATGATTATGACGAATATTATAATAATCACTAAGATTATTCTGGTGATTATGACTATTACGATTATTATGGCTATAATAACGATTATTAAGGTTATTTCCATGATAATTCTGTTTATTATTTCGATGTTATGATTACTACAGTTAGCATAACTATTACTATGATTATTACGACTATTATGACTGTTGCTATAATTATTATGATTATTACTACGATTGTTATGATTGTTGTGGATATTATGACGATTACTATGATTATTCTGGTTGACAGTGTGGTTATTAAGATTATCATTTAGATTATTATGGCTATTATGATTATAATGGTTTTTATGGCTATCATAATGGTTATTATGATTTTTCCAGGTTTATTATGGTTCTTATTATGTTTATTACGATTATTATGTTTCATAGTATGATTATGACGAATATTATGATCATCACTAAGATTATTCCGGTGATTATGACTATAACGATTATTATGGTTATAATAACGATTATAAAGGTTATTTCCATGACAATTCTGTTTACTACTACGATGTTATGATTATTACAGTTAGTATAACTATTACTATGACTACTACGACTATTATGACTGTTGCTATGATTATTATGATTATTATTACGATTGTTCTGCTTGTTGTGGTTATTATGACGATTACTATGATTATTATGGTTGATAGTGTGGTTATTATGATTATTATCTAGAATATTATGGCTGTTACGTTTATTATGGTTTTTATTGCCATCACAATGGTTATTATGATTGCTTCCAAGTTTATTATGGTTATTATTATGGTTACTATGATTATTATGTTTCATAGTATGATTATGACGAATATTATGATCATCTCTAAGATTATTCTGGTGGTTTTGACTATGCCGATTATTATGGTTATAATAACGATTATTAAGGTTATTTCCATGATGATTCTGTTTATTATTTCGATGTTATGATTATTACAGTTAGCATATCTATTACTATGATTATTACGACTATTATGACTGTTGCTATGATTATTACGATTATTATTACGATTGTTATGATTGTTGTGGTTATGATGACGATTACTATGATTATTATGGCTGATAGTGTGGTTATTATGATTATCATTTAGATAATTATGCCTATTATGGTTATTGTGGTTTTTATGGCTATTATAATGGTTATTATGATTGCTTCCATGTTTATTATGGTTATTATTGTGATTATTACGATTATTATGTTTCATAGTGTGATTATGACGAATATTATGATCATCACTAAGATTATTCTCGTGATTATGACTATTACGATGATTATGGCTATGATAACGATTATTAAGGTTATTTCCATGATAATTCTGTTTATTATTTCGATGTTATGACTACTACAGTTAGCATAACTATTACTATGGTTATTACGACTTTTGTGACTGTTGCTATGATTAGTATGGTTATTATTACGATTGTTATGATTGTTGTGGTTATTATGACGGTTACTATGATTACTATGGTTGATAGTACAGTTATTATGAATATCATTCAGATTATTATGGCTATTATGATTATTATGGTTTTTATGGCCATTATAATGGTTATTATGATTCTTTCCAGGTTTATTATGGTTATTATTATGTTTATTACGATTATTATGCTTCATAGTATGATTATGACGAATATTATGATCATCACTAAGATTATTCTGGTGATTATGACTATTACGATTTTTATGGCTATAATAACGATTATTAAGGCTATTTCCATGATAATTCTGTTTATTATTTCGATGTTATGATTACTACAGTTAGCATATCTATTACTATGATTATTACGACTATTATGACTGTTGCTATGATTATTACGATTATTATTACGATTGTTATGATTGTTGTGGTTATTATGACGATTACTATGATTATTATGGTTGACAGTGTGGTTATTATGATTATAATTTAGATTATTACGGCTGTTACGTTTATTATGGTTTTTATGTACATCACAATGGTTATTATGATTGCTTCCAAGTTTATTATGGTTATTACTATGGTTACTATGATTATTATGTTTCATAGTATGATTATGACGAATATTATGATCATCACTGAGATTGTTCTGGTGGTTTTGACTATGACGATTATTATGGCTATAATAACGATTATTAATGTTATTTCCAAGGTAATTCTGTTTATTATTACGTTGTTATGATTATTAGAGTTAGTCTAACTATTACTACGTTTATTACGGCTATTATGATTGTTGCTACGATTATCATAGTTATTATTATGATTGTTATGATTTTTGTGGTTATTATGACGGTTACTATGATTATTATGGATCATAGTATGGTTATTATGATTACAATGCAGATTATTATGGCTAGTTCGATTATTATGGTTTTTATGGCCATTATAATGGTTATTATGATTGTTTCCAAGTTTATTATGGTTGTTATTATGATTATTATGATTATTATGTTTCATAGTATGATTATGACGAATATTATGATCATCACTCAGATTATTCTGGTGATTATGTCTATTACGATTATTATAGCTATAATAACGATTATTAAGGTTATTTCCATGACAATTCTGTTTATTATAAAGATGTTATGATTATTACAGTTAGTATAACTATTACTATGACTATTACGTCTATTTTGACTGTTGCTATGATTATTATGATTATTATTACGGTTGTTATGATTGTTGTGGTTATTATGACGATTACTATGATTATTATGGTTGATAGTATGGTTATTATGATTATCATTCAGATTATTATGGCTATTATGATTATTATGGTTTTTATGGCCATTATAATGGTTATTATGATCGTTTTCAAGTTTATTATGGTTCTTATTATGTTTATTACGATTATTATGTTTCATAGTATGATTATGACGAATATTATGATCATCACTAAGATTATTCTGGTGATTATGACTATTACGATTTTTATGGCTATAATAACGATTATTAAGGTTATTTCCATGATAATTCTGTTTATTATTTCGATGTTATGACTACTACAGTTAGCATAACTATTACTATGGTTATTACGACTTTTGTGACTGTTGCGATGATTAGTATGCTTATTATTACGATTGTTATGATTGTTGTGGTTATTATGGCGGTTACTATGATCATTATGGTTGATAGTATGGTTATTATAATTATCATTCAGATTATTACGGCCATTATGATTATTGTAGTTTTCGTGACTGTTACAATGGTAATTATGATTGTTTCCACGTTTATTATTGTTATTATTATGATTATTATTATTATTGTGTTTCTTAGTATGATTATGATGATTATTATGGTCATCACTGAGATTATTATGGTGATTATGATTATTACGATTATTATGGCTATAATAACGATTATTACGGTTATTTCCATGATAATTCTGTTTATTATTTCGATGTTATGATTACTACAGTTAGCATAACTATTACTACGATTATTAAGACTATTATGACTGTTGCTATGATTATTACGATTATTATTACGATTGTCATGATTGTTGTGGTTATTATGTCGATTACTATGATTATTATGGTTGACAGTGTGGTTATTATGATTATCATTTAGATTATTATGGCTATTACTCTTATTATGGTTTTCATTGCTATTATAATGGTTATTATGATTGTTTCCAAGTTTGTTATGGTTATTATTATGATTATTACGATTATTATGTTTCATAGTGTGATTATGACGAATATTATGATCATCACTAAGATTATTCTGGTGATTATGACTATTACGATTATTATGGGTATAATAACGATTATTAAGGTTATTTCCATTATAATTCTGTTTATTATTTCGATGTTATGACTACTACTGTTAGCATAACTATTACTATGGTTATTACGACTTTTGTGACTGTTGTTATGATTAGTATGCTTATTATTACGATTGTTATGATTGTTGTGGTTATGATGACGATTACTATAATTATTATAGTTGATAGTGTGGTTATTATGATTATTATCGAGATTATTATGGCTGTTACGTTTATTATGGTTTTTATGGCCATTATGATGGTTATTATGATTGTTTCCAAGTTTATTTAGGTTCTTATTATGATTATTATGATAATTATGGTTCATAGTATGATTATGACGAATATTATAATAATCACTAAGATTATTCTGGTGATTATGACTATTACGATTATTATGGCTATAATAACGATTATTAAGGTTATTTCCATGATAATTCTGTTTATTATTTCGATGTTATGATTACTACAGTTAGCATAACTATTACTATGATTATTACGACTATTATGACTGTTGCTATAATTATTATGATTATTACTACGATTGTTATGATTGTTGTGGATATTATGACGATTACTATGATTATTCTGGTTGACAGTGTGGTTATTAAGATTATCATTTAGATTATTATGGCTATTATGATTATAATGGTTTTTATGGCTATCATAATGGTTATTATGATTTTTCCAGGTTTATTATGGTTCTTATTATGTTTATTACGATTATTATGTTTCATAGTATGATTATGACGAATATTATGATCATCACTAAGATTATTCCGGTGATTATGACTATAACGATTATTATGGTTATAATAACGATTATAAAGGTTATTTCCATGACAATTCTGTTTACTACTACGATGTTATGATTATTACATTTAGTATAACTATTACTATGACTACTACGACTATTATGACTGTTGCTATGATTATTATGATTATTATTACGATTGTTCTGCTTGTTGTGGTTATTATGACGATTACTATGATTATTATGGTTGATAGTGTGGTTATTATGATTATTATCTAGAATATTATGGCTGTTACGTTTATTATGGTTTTTATTGCCATCACAATGGTTATTATGATTGCTTCCAAGTTTATTATGGTAATTATTATGGTTACTATGATTATTATGTTTCATAGTATGATTATGACGAATATTATGATCATCTCTAAGATTATTCTGGTGGTTTTGACTATGCCGATTATTATGGTTATAATAACGATTATTAAGGTTATTTCCATGATGATTCTGTTTATTATTTCGATGTTATGATTATTACAGTTAGCATATCTATTACTATGATTATTACGACTATTATGACTGTTGCTATGATTATTACGATTATTATTACGATTGTTATGATTGTTGTGGTTATGATGACGATTACTATGATTATTATGGTTGATAGTGTGGTTATTATGATTATCATTTAGATAATTATGCCTATTATGGTTATTGTGGTTTTTATGGCTATTATAATGGTTATTATGATTGCTTCCATGTTTATTATGGTTATTATTGTGATTATTACGATTATTATGTTTCATAGTGTGATTATGACGAATATTATGATCATCACTAAGATTATTCTCGTGATTATGACTATTACGATGATTATGGCTATGATAACGATTATTAAGGTTATTTCCATGATAATTCTGTTTATTATTTCGATGTTATGACTACTACAGTTAGCATAACTATTACTATGGTTATTACGACTTTTGTGACTGTTGCTATGATTAGTATGGTTATTATTACGATTGTTATGATTGTTGTGGTTATTATGACGGTTACTATGACTACTATGGTTGATAGTACAGTTATTATGAATATCATTCAGATTATTATGGCTATTATGATTATTATGGTTTTTATGGCCATTATAATGGTTATTATGATTCTTTCCAGGTTTATTATGGTTATTATTATGTTTATTACGATTATTATGCTTCATAGTATGATTATGACGAATATTATGATCATCACTAAGATTATTCTGGTGATTATGACTATTACGATTTTTATGGCTATAATAACGATTATTAAGGCTATTTCCATGATAATTCTGTTTATTATTTCGATGTTATGATTACTACAGTTAGCATATCTATTACTATGATTATTACGACTATTATGACTGTTGCTATGATTATTACGATTATTATTACGATTGTTATGATTGTTGTGGTTATTATGACGATTACTATGATTATTATGGTTGACAGTGTGGTTATTATGATTATAATTTAGATTATTACGGCTGTTACGTTTATTATGGTTTTTATGTACATCACAATGGTTATTATGATTGCTTCCAAGTTTATTATGGTTATTACTATGGTTACTATGATTATTATGTTTCATAGTATGATTATGACGAATATTATGATCATCACTGAGATTGTTCTGGTGGTTTTGACTATGACGATTATTATGGCTATAATAACGATTATTAATGTTATTTCCAAGGTAATTCTGTTTATTATTACGTTGTTATGATTATTAGAGTTAGTCTAACTATTACTACGTTTATTACGGCTATTATGATTGTTGCTACGATCATCATAGTTATTATTATGATTGTTATGATTTTTGTGGTTATTATGACGGTTACTATGATTATTATGGATCATAGTATGGTTATTATGATTACAATGCAGATTATTATGGCTAGTTCGATTATTATGGTTTTTATGGCCATTATAATGGTTATTATGATTGTTTCCAAGTTTATTATGGTTGTTATTATGATTATTATGATTATTATGTTTCATAGTATGATTATGACGAATATTATGATCATCACTCAGATTATTCTGGTGATTATGTCTATTACGATTATTATAGCTATAATAACGATTATTAAGGTTATTTCCATGACAATTCTGTTTATTATAAAGATGTTATGATTATTACAGTTAGTATAACTATTACTATGGCTATTACGTCTATTTTGACTGTTGCTATGATTATTATGATTATTATTACGGTTGTTATGATTGTTGTGGTTATTATGACGATTACTATGATTATTATGGTTGATAGTATGGTTATTATGATTATCATTCAGATTATTATGGCTATTATGATTATTATGGTTTTTATGGCCATTATAATGGTTATTATGATCGTTTTCAAGTTTATTATGGTTCTTATTATGTTTATTACGATTATTATGTTTCATAGTATGATTATGACGAATATTATGATCATCACTAAGATTATTCTGGTGATTATGACTATTACGATTTTTATGGCTATAATAACGATTATTAAGGCTATTTCCATGATAATTCTGTTTATTATTTCGATGTTATGATTACTACAGTTAGCATATCTATTACTATGATTATTACGACTATTATGACTGTTGCTATGATTATTACGATTATTATTACGATTGTTATGATTGTTGTGGTTATTATGACGATTACTATGATTATTATGGTTGATAGTGTGGTTATTATGATTATCATTTAGATTATTATGCCTATTATGGTTATTATGGTTTTTATGGCTATTATAATGGTTATTATGATTGCTTCCATGTTTATTATGGTTATTATTGAGATTATTACGATTATTATGTTTCATAGTATGATTATGACGAATATTATGATCATCACTAAGATTATTCTGGTGATTATGACTATTACGATTTTTATGGCTATAATAACGATTATTAAGGTTATTTCCATGATAATTCTGTTTATTATTTCGATGTTATGACTACTACAGTTAGCATAACTATTACTATGGTTATTACGACTTTTGTGACTGTTGCGATGATTAGTATGCTTATTATTACGATTGTTATGATTGTTGTGGTTATTATGGCGGTTACTATGATCATTATGGTTGATAGTATGGTTATTATAATTATCATTCAGATTATTACGGCCATTATGATTATTGTAGTTTTCGTGACTGTTACAATGGTAATTATGATTGTTTCCACGTTTATTATTGTTATTATTATGATTATTATTATTATTGTGTTTCTTAGTATGATTATGATGATTATTATGGTCATCACTGAGATTATTATGGTGATTATGATTATTACGATTATTATGGCTATAATAACGATTATTACGGTTATTTCCATGATAATTCTGTTTATTATTTCGATGTTATGATTACTACAGTTAGCATAACTATTACTACGATTATTAAGACTATTATGACTGTTGCTATGATTATTACGATTATTATTACGATTGTCATGATTGTTGTGGTTATTATGTCGATTACTATGATTATTATGGTTGACAGTGTGGTTATTATGATTATCATTTAGATTATTATGGCTATTACTCTTATTATGGTTTTCATTGCTATTATAATGGTTATTATGATTGTTTCCAAGTTTGTTATGGTTATTATTATGATTATTACGATTATTATGTTTCATAGTGTGATTATGACGAATATTATGATCATCACTAAGATTATTCTGGTGATTATGACTATTACGATTATTATGGGTATAATAACGATTATTAAGGTTATTTCCATTATAATTCTGTTTATTATTTCGATGTTATGACTACTACTGTTAGCATAACTATTACTATGGTTATTACGACTTTTGTGACTGTTGTTATGATTAGTATGCTTATTATTACGATTGTTATGATTGTTGTGGTTATGATGACGATTACTATAATTATTATAGTTGATAGTGTGGTTATTATGATTATTATCGAGATTATTATGGCTGTTACGTTTATTATGGTTTTTATGGCCATTATGATGGTTATTATGATTGTTTCCAAGTTTATTTAGGTTCTTATTATGATTATTATGATAATTATGGTTCATAGTATGATTATGACGAATATTATAATAATCACTAAGATTATTCTGGTGATTATGACTATTACGATTATTATGGCTATAATAACGATTATTAAGGTTATTTCCATGATAATTCTGTTTATTATTTCGATGTTATGATTACTACAGTTAGCATAACTATTACTATGATTATTACGACTATTATGACTGTTGCTATAATTATTATGATTATTACTACGATTGTTATGATTGTTGTGGATATTATGACGATTACTATGATTATTCTGGTTGACAGTGTGGTTATTAAGATTATCATTTAGATTATTATGGCTATTATGATTATAATGGTTTTTATGGCTATCATAATGGTTATTATGATTTTTCCAGGTTTATTATGGTTCTTATTATGGTTACTATGATTATTATGTGTCATAGTATGATTATGACGAATATTATGATCATCTCTAAGATTATTCTGGTGGTTTTGACTATGCCGATTATTATGGTTATAATAACGATTATTAAGGTTATTTCCATGATGATTCTGTTTATTATTTCGATGTTATGATTATTACAGTTAGCATATCTATTACTATGATTATTACGACTATTATGACTGTTGCTATGATTATTACGATTATTATTACGATTGTTATGATTGTTGTGGTTATGATGACGATTACTATGATTATTATGGTTGATAGTGTGGTTATTATGATTATCATTTAGATAATTATGCCTATTATGGTTATTGTGGTTTTTATGGCTATTATAATGGTTATTATGATTGCTTCCATGTTTATTATGGTTATTATTGTGATTATTACGATTATTATGTTTCATAGTGTGATTATGACGAATATTATGATCATCACTAAGATTATTCTCGTGATTATGACTATTACGATGATTATGGCTATGATAACGATTATTAAGGTTATTTCCATGATAATTCTGTTTATTATTTCGATGTTATGACTACTACAGTTAGCATAACTATTACTATGGTTATTACGACTTTTGTGACTGTTGCTATGATTAGTATGGTTATTATTACGATTGTTATGATTGTTGTGGTTATTATGACGGTTACTATGATTACTATGGTTGATAGTACAGTTATTATGAATATCATTCAGATTATTATGGCTATTATGATTATTATGGTTTTTATGGCCATTATAATGGTTATTATGATTCTTTCCAGGTTTATTATGGTTATTATTATGTTTATTACGATTATTATGCTTCATAGTATGATTATGACGAATATTATGATCATGACTAAGATTATTCTGGTGATTATGACTATTACGATTTTTATGGCTATAATAACGATTATTAAGGCTATTTCCATGATAATTCTGTTTATTATTTCGATGTTATGATTACTACAGTTAGCATATCTATTACTATGATTATTACGACTATTATGACTGTTGCTATGATTATTACGATTATTATTACGATTGTTATGATTGTTGTGGTTATTATGACGATTACTATGATTATTATGGTTGACAGTGTGGTTATTATGATTATAATTTAGATTATTACGGCTGTTACGTTTATTATGGTTTTTATGTACATCACAATGGTTATTATGATTGCTTCCAAGTTTATTATGGTTATTATTATGGTTACTATGATTATTATGTTTCATAGTATGATTATGACGAATATTATGATCATCACTGAGATTGTTCTGGTGGTTTTGACTATGACGATTATTATGGCTATAATAACGATTATTAATGTTATTTCCAATGTAATTCTGTTTATTATTACGTTGTTATGATTATTAGAGTTAGTCTAACTATTACTACGTTTATTACGGCTATTATGATTGTTGCTACGATTATCATAGTTATTATTATGATTGTTATGATTTTTGTGGTGATTATGACGGTTACTATGATTATTATGGATCATAGTATGGTTATTATGATTACAATGCAGATTATTATGGCTAGTTCGATTATTATGGTTTTTATGGCCATTATAATGGTTATTATGATTGTTTCCAAGTTTATTATGGTTGTTATTATGATTATTATGATTATTATGTTCCATAGTATGATTATGACGAATATTATGATCATCACTCAGATTGTTCTGGTGATTATGTCTATTACGATTATTATAGCTATAATAACGATTATTAAGGTTATTTCCATGACAATTCTGTTTATTATAAAGATGTTATGATTATTACAGTTAGTATAACTATTACTATGACTATTACGTCTATTTTGACTGTTGCTATGATTATTATGATTATTATTACGGTTGTTATGATTGTTGTGGTTATTATGACGATTACTATGATTATTATGGTTGATAGTATGGTTATTATGATTATCATTCAGATTATTATGGCTATTATGATTATTATGGTTTTTATGGCCATTATAATGGTTATTATGATCGTTTTCAAGTTTATTATGGTTCTTATTATGTTTATTACGATTATTATGTTTCATAGTATGATTATGACGAATATTATGATCATCACTAAGATTATTCTGGTGATTATGACTATTACGATTTTTATGGCTATAATAACGATTATTAATGCTATTTCCATGATAATTCTGTTTATTATTTCGATGTTATGATTACTACAGTTAGCATATCTATTACTATGATTATTACGGCTATTATGACTGTTGCTATGATTATTACGATTATTATTACGATTGTTATGATTGTTGTGGTTATTATGACGATTACTATGATTAGTATGGTTGATAGTGTGGTTATTATGATTATCATTTAGATTATTATGCCTATTATGGTTATTATGGTTTTTATGGCTATTATAATGGTTATTATCATTGCTTCCATGTTTATTATGGTTATTATTGAGATTATTACGATTATTATGTTTCATAGTGTGATTATGACGAATATTATGATCATTACTAAGATTATTCTCGTGATTATGACTATTACGATGATTATGGCTATGATAACGATTATTAAGGTTATTTCCATGATAATTCTGTTTATTATTTCGATGTTATGACTACTACAGTTAGCATAACTATTACTATGGTTATTACGACTTTTGTGACTGTTGCTATGATTAGTATGGTTATTATTACGATTGTTATGATTGTTGTGGTTATTATGACGGTTACTATGATTACTATGGTTGATAGTACAGTTATTATGATTATCATTCAGATTATTATGGCTATTATGATTATTATGGTTTTTATGGCCATTATAATGGTTATTATGATTCTTTCCAGGTTTATTATGGTTATTATTATGTTTATTACGATTATTATGCTTCATAGTATGATTATGACGAATATTATGATCATCACTAAGATTATTCTGGTGATTATGACTATTACGATTTTTATGGCTATAATAACGATTATTAAAGCTATTTCCATGATAATTCTGTTTATTTTTTCGATGTTATGATTACTACAGTTAGCATATCTATTACTATGATTATTACGACTATTATGACTGTTGCTATGATTATTACGATTATTATTACGATTGTTATGATTGTTGTGGTTATTATGACGATTACTATGATTATTATGGTTGACAGTGTGGTTATTATGATTATAATTTAGATTATTACGGCTGTTACGTTTATTATGGTTTTTATGGACATCACAATGGTTATTATGATTTGTTCCAAGTTTATTATGGTTATTATTATGGTTACTATGATTATTATGTTCCATAGTATGATTATGACGAATATTATGATCATCACTGAGATTGTTCTGGTGGTTTTGACTATGACGATTATTATGGCTATAATAACGATTATTAATGTTATTTCCAAGGTAATTCTGTTTATTATTACGTTGTTATGATTATTAGAGTTAGTCTAACTATTACTACGTTTATTACGGCTATTATGATTGTTGCTACGATTATCATAGTTATTATTATGATTGTTATGATTTTTGTGGTTATTATGACGGTTACTATGATTATTATGGATCATAGTATGGTTATTATGATTACAATGCAGATTATTATGGCTAGTTCGATTATTATGGTTTTTATGGCCATTATAATGGTTATTATGATTGTTTCCAAGTTTATTATGGTTGTTATTATGATTATTATGATTATTATGTTTCATAGTATGATTATGACGAATATTATGATCATCACTCAGATTATTCTGGTGATTATGTCTATTACGATTATTATAGCTATAATAACGATTATTAAGGTTATTTCCATGACAATTCTGTTTATTATAAAGATGTTATGATTATTACAGTTAGTATAACTATTACTATGACTATTACGTCTATTTTGACTGTTGCTATGATTATTATGATTATTATTACGGTTGTTATGATTGTTGTGGTTATTATGACGATTACTATGATTATTATGGTTGATAGTATGGTTATTATGATTATCATTCAGATTATTATGGCTATTATGATTATTATGGTTTTTATGGCCATTATAATGGTTATTATGATCGTTTTCAAGTTTATTATGGTTCTTATTATGTTTATTACGATTATTATGTTTCATAGTATGGTTATGACGAATATTATGATCATCACTCAGATTATTCTGGTGATTATGACTATTACGATTATTATAGCTATAATAACGATTATTAAGGTTATTTCCAGGATAATTCTGTTTATTGTTACGATGTTATGATTATTACAGTTAGTATAACTATTACTATGACTATTACGACCATTATGACTGTTGCTATGATTATTATGATTATTATTACGATTGTTATGATTGTTGTGGTTATTATGACGATTACTATGATTATTATGGTTGATAGTGTGGTTATTATGATTATCATTTAGATTATTATGCCTATTATAGTTATTATGGATTTTATGGCTATTATAATGGTTATTATGATTGCTTCCAAGTTTATTATGGTTATTATTCTGATTATTACGATTATTATGTTTCATAGTGTGATTATCACGAATATTATGATCATCACTAAGATTATTGTGGTGATTATGCCTATTACGATTATTATGGCTATAATAACGATTATTAAGGTTATTTCCATGATAATTCTGTTTATTATTTCGATGTTATGACTACTACAGTCAGCGTAACTATTACTATGGTTATTACGACTTTTGTGACTGTTGCTATGATTAGTATGCTTATTATTACGATTGTTATGATTGTTGTGGTTATTATGACGATTACTATAATTATTATGGTTGATAGTGTGATTATTATGATTATTATCTAGATTATTATGGCTGTTACGTTTATTATGGCTTTTATGGCCATCACAATGGTTATTATGATTGCTTCCAAGTTTATGATGGTTATTATTATGGTTATTAGTATTATTATGTTTCATTGTATGATTATGACGAATATTATGATCATCACTAAGATTATTCTGGTGGTTTTGACTATGACGATTATTATGGCTATAATAACGATTATTAATGTTATTTCCAAGGTAATTCTGTTTACTATTACGTTGTTACGATTATTAGAGTTAGTCTAACTATTACTACGATTATTGCGGCTATTATGATTGTTGCTACGGTTATCATGGTTATTATTATGATTGTTATGATTTTTGTGGTTATAATGACGTTTACTATGATTATTATGTTTGATAGTTAGGTTATTATGATTATCATGCTGATTATTATGGCTATTACGATTATTATGTTTTTTATGTCCATTATATTGGTTATTATGATTCTTTCCAGGTTTATTATGGTTCTTATTATGATTATTATGATTATTATGTTTCATAGTATGATTATGACGTATATTATCATAATCACTAAGATTATTTTGGTGATTATGACTATTCCGATTATTATGGCTATAATAACGATTTTTAAGGCTATTTCCATGACAATTCTGTTTATTATTTCGATGTTATGATTACTACAGTTAGCATAACTATTACTATGGTTATTACGACTTTTGTGACTGTTGTTATGATTAGTATGCTTATTATTACGATTGTTATGATTGTTGTGGTTATGATGACGATTACTATAATTATTATGTTTGATAGTGTGGTTATTATGATTATTATCGAGATTATTATGGCTGTTACGTTTATTATGGTTTTTATGGCCATTATGATGGTTATTATGATTGTTTCCAAGTTTATTAAGGTTCTTATTATGATTATTATGATAATTATGGTTCATAGTATGATTATGACGAATATTATAATAATCACTAAGATTATTCTGGTGATTATGACTATTACGATTATTATGGCTATAATAACGATTATTAAGGTTATTTCCATGATAATTCTGTTTATTATATCGATGTTATGATTACTACAGTTAGCATAACTATTACTATGATTGTTACGACTATTATGACTGTTGCTATAATTATTATGATTATTACTACGATTGTTATGATTGTTGTGGATATTATGACGATTACTATGATTATTCTGGTTGACAGTGTGGTTATTAAGATTATCATTTAGATTATTATGGCTATTATGATTATAATGGTTTTTATGGCTATCATAATGGTTATTATGATTTTTCCAGGTTTATTATGGTTCTTATTATGTTTATTACGATTATTATGTTTCATAGTATGATTATGACGAATATTATGATCATCACTAAGATTATTCCGGTGATTATGACTATAACGATTATTATGGTTATAATAACGATTATAAAGGTTATTTCCATGACAATTCTGTTTACTACTACGATGTTATGATTATTACAGTTAGTATAACTATTACTATGACTACTACGACTATTATGACTGTTGCTATGATTATTATGATTATTATTACGATTGTTCTGCTTGTTGTGGTTATGATGACGATTACTATGATTATTATGGTTGATAGTGTGGTTATTATTATTATCATTTAGATAATTATGCCTATTATGGTTATTATGGTTTTTATGGCTATTATAATGGTTATTATGATTGCTTCCATGTTTATTATGGTTATTATTGTGATTATTACGATTATTATGTTTCATAGTGTGATTATGACGAATATTATGATCATCACTAAGATTATTCTCGTGATTATGACTATTACGATGATTATAGCTATGATAACGATTATTAAGGTTATTTCCATGATAACTCTGTTTATTATTTCGATGTTATGACTACTACAGTTAGCATAACTATTACTATGGTTATTACGACTATTATGACTGTTGCTATGATTATTACGATTATTATTACGATTGTTATGATTGTTGTGGTTATTATGACGATTACTATGATTATTATGGTTGACAGTGTGGTTATTATGATTATAATTTAGATTATTACGGCTGTTACGTTTATTATGGTTTTTATGGACATCACAATGGTTATTATGATTGCTTCCAAGTTTATTATGGTTATTATTATGGTTACTATGATTATTATGTTTCATAGTATGATTATGACGAATATTATGATCATCACTGAGATTGTTCTGGTGGTTTTGACTATGACGATTATTATGGCTATAATAACGATTATTAATGTTATTTCCAAGGTAATTCTGTTTATTATTACGTTGTTATGATTATTAGAGTTAGTCTAACTATTACTACGTTTATTACGGCTATTATGATTGTTGCTACGATTATCATAGTTATTATTATGATTGTTATGATTTTTGTGGTTATTATGACGGTTACTATGATTATTATGGATCGTAGTATGGTTATTATGATTACAATGCAGATTATTATGGCTAGTTCGATTATTATGGTTTTTATGGCCATTATAATGGTTATTATGACTGTTTCCAAGTTTATTATGGTTGTTATTATGATTATTATGATTATTATGTTTCATAGTATGATTATGACGAATATTATGATCATCACTCAGATTATTCTGGTGATTATGTCTATTACGATTATTATAGCTATAATAACGATTATTAAGGTTATTTCCATGACAATTCTGTTTATTATAAAGATGTTATGATTATTACAGTTAGTATAACTATTACTATGACTATTACGTCTATTTTGACTGTTGCTATGATTATTATGATTATTATTACGGTTGTTATGATTGTTGTGGTTATTATGACGATTACTATGATTATTATGGTTGATAGTATGGTTATTATGATTATCATTCAGATTATTATGGCTATTATGATTATTATGGTTTTTATGGCCATTATAATTGTTATTATGATCGTTTTCAAGTTTATTATGGTTCTTATTATGTTTATTACGATTATTATGTTTCATAGTATGATTATGACGAATATTATGATCATCACTAAGATTATTCTGGTGATTATGACTATTACGATTTTTATGGCTATAATAACGATTATTAAGGCTATTTCCATGATAATTCTGTTTATTATTTCGATGTTATGATTACTACAGTTAGCATATATATTACTATGATTATTACGACTATTATGACTGTTGCTATGATTATTACGATTATTATTACGATTGTTATGATTGTTGTGGTTATTATGACGATTACTATGATTATTATGGTTGATAGTGTGGTTATTATGATTATCATTTAGATTATTATGCCTATTATGGTTATTATGGTTTTTATGGCTATTATAATGGTTATTATGATTGCTTCCATGTTTATTATGGTTATTATTGTGATTATTACGATTATTATGTTTCATAGTGTGATTATGACGAATATTATGATCATCACTAAGATTATTCTGGTGATTATGACTATTACGATGATTATGGCTATAATAACGATTATTAAGGTTATTTCCATGATAATTCTGTTTATTATTTCGATGTTATGATTACTACAGTTAGCATAACTATTACTATGATTATTACGACTATTATGACTGTTGCTATGATTATTATGATTATTATTACGATTGTTATGATTGTTGTGGGTATTATGACGATTACTATGATTATTCTTGTTGACAGTGTGGTTATTAAGATTATCAGTTAGATTATTATGGCTATTATGCGTATTATGGTTTTTATGGCTATCATAAAGGTTATTATGATTTTTCCAAGTTTATTATGGTTCTTATTATGATTATTATGATTATTATGTTTCATAGTGTGATTATGACGAATATTATGATCATCACTCAGATTATTCTGGTGATTATGTCTCTTACGATTATTATAGCTATAATAACGATTATTAAAGTCATTTCCATGATAATTCTGTTTATTATTTCGATGTTATGATTACTACAGTTAGCATAACTATTACTACGATTATTAAGACTATTATGACTGTTGCTATGATTATTACGATTATTATTACGATTGTCATGATTGTTGTGGTTATTATGTCGATTACTATGATTATTATGGTTGACAGTGTGGTTATTATGATTATCATTTAGATTATTATGGCTATTACTATTATTATGGTTTTCATTGCTATTATAATGGTTATTATGATTGCTTCCATGTTTATTATGGTTATTATTGTGATTATTACGATTATTATGTTTCATAGTGTGATTATGACGAATATTATTATCATCACTAAGATTATTCTCGTGATTATGACTATTACGATGATTATGGCTATGATAACGATTATTAAGGTTATTTCCATGATAATTCTGTTTATTATTTCGATGTTATGACTACTACAGTTAGCATAACTATTACTATGGTTATTACGACTTTTGTGACTGTTGCTATGATTAGTATGGTTATTATTACGATTGTTATGATTGTTGTGGTTATTATGACGGTTACTATGATTACTATGGTTGATACTACAGTTATTATGATTATCATTCAGATTATTATGGCTATTATGATTATTATGGTTTTTATGGCCATTATAATGGTTATTATGATTCTTTCCAGGTTTATTATGGTTATTATTATGTTTATTACGATTATTATGCTTCATAGTATGATTATGACGAATATTATGATCATCACTAAGTTTATTCTGGTGATTATGACTATTACGATTTTTATGGCTATAATAACGATTATTAAGGCTATTTCCATGATAATTCTGTTTATTATTTCGATGTTATGATTACTACAGTTAGCATATCTATTACTATGATTATTACGACTATTATGACTGTTGCTATGATTATTACGATTATTATTACGATTGTTATGATTGTTGTGGTTATTATGACGATTACTAGGATTATTATGGTTGACAGTGTGGTTATTATGATTATAATTTAGATTATTACGGCTGTTACGTTTATTATGGTTTTTATGGCCATCACAATGGCTATTCTGATTGCTTCCAAGTTTATTATGGTTATTATTATGGATATTATGATTATTATGTTTCATAGTATGATTATGACGAATATTATGATCATCACTATGATTATTCTGGTGGTTTTGCTAATGACGCTTATTATGGCTATAATAACGATTATTAATGTTGTTTCCATGACAATTCTGTTTATTATTACGTTGTTATGACTATTACAGTTAGTCTAACTATTACTATGATTATTACGGCTATTATGATTGTTGCTACGATTATCATAGTCATTATTATGATTGTTTTGATTTTTGTGGTTATTATGACGGTTACTATGATTATTATGGTTCATAGTATAGTTATTATGATTATCATGCAGATTATTATGGCTATTACGATTATTATGGTTTTTATGGCCATTATAATGGTTATTATGATTGTTTCCAAGTTTATTATGGTTCTTATTATGATTATTATGATTATTATGTTTCATAGTATGATTATGACGAATACTATGATCATCACTCAGATTATTCTGGTGATTATGACTATTACGATTATTATAGCTATAATAACGATTATTAAGGTTATTTCCATGATAATTCTCTTTATTGTTTCGATGTTATGATTACTACAGTTAGCATAACTGTTACTACGATTATTACGACTATTATGACAGCAGCTATGATTATTACGATTATCATTACGATTGTCATGATTGTTGTGGTTATTATGTCGATTACTATGATTATTATGGTTGATAGTATGGTTATTATGATTATCATTCAGATTATTATGGCTATTATGATTATTATGGTTTTTATGCCCATTATAATGGTTTTTACGATTGCTTCCAAGTTTATTATGGTTATTATTATGATTATTATGATTATTATGTTTCATAGTGTGATTATGACGTATATTTTGATCATCACTAAGATTATCATGGTGATTATGACTATTACGATTATTATGGTTATAATAACTATTATAAAGGTTATATCCATGACAATTCTGTTTATTACTAAGATGTTATGATTATTACAGTTAGTATAACTATTACTATGATTATTGCGGCTATTATGATTGTTGCTATGATTATTATGATGATTATTACGATTGTTATGATTGTTGTGGTCATTATGACGATTACTATGATTATTATGGTTTATAGTGATGTTATTATGATTATCATTTAGATTAATATGCCTATTATGGTTATTATGGTTTTTATGGCTATTATAATGGCTATTATGATTGCTTCCAAGCTTATTATGGTTATTATTATGATTATTATGATTATTATGTTTCATAGTATGTTTGTGACGAATATTATGATCATCACTAAGATTATTCTGGTGGTTTTGACTATGACGGTTATTATGGCTGTAATAACGATTATTAATGTTATTTCCATGGTAATTCTGTTTATTATGACGTTGTTATGATTATTAGAGTTAGTCTAACTATTACTATGATTATTACGGCTATTATGACTGTTGCTACGATTATCAGAGTTATTATTATGATTGTTATGATTTTTGTGGTTATAATGACGGTTACTATGATTATTATGTTTGATAGTATGGTTATTTTGATGTCCATTCAGATTATTATGGCTATTACGATTATTAGGGTTTTTATGTCCATTATAATGGTTATTATGATTGTTTCCAAGTTTATTATGGTTCTTATCATGATTATTATGATTATTATGTTTCATAGTATGATTATGACGAATATTATGATCATCACTAAGATTATTCTGGTGATTATGTCTATTACGATTACTACAGCTATAATAACGATTATTAAGGTTGTTTCCATGATAATTCTGTTTATTGTTACGATGTTATGATTATTACAGTTAGTCTAACTATTACTATGATTATTACGGCTATTACGATTGTTGCTATGATCATTATAATTATTATTGCGATTGGTATGGTTGTTGTGGTTATTATGACGGTTACTATGATTATTATGGTTGATAGTATGGTTATTATGATTATCATTCAGATTATTATGGCTATTATGATTGTTATGGTTTTTATGGCCATTATAATGGTTATTATGATTGTTTCCTAGTTTATTATGGTTCTTATTATGATTATTATGATTATTATGTTTCATAGTATGATTATGAATAATATTATGATGATCACTATGATTATTCTGGTGATTATGTCTTTCACGATTATTATGGCTACTATAAAGATTACTAAGGTTATTTCCATGTTAATTCTGTTTAGTATTGCAATGTTATGATAATGACAGTTGGTATAACTATTACTATGATTATTACGGCTATTATGATTGTTGCTACTATTACCATAATTATTATTATGATTGCTATGGTTTTTGTGGTTATTATGACGTATATTATGATCATCACTAATATTATTCTGGTGATTATGACTATTACGATTATTATGGCTATAATAACGATTTTTAAGGTTATTTCCATCATAATTCTGTTTATTATTTCGATGTTATGATTACTACAGTTAGCATAACCATTACTACGATTATTACGACTATTATAACTGTTGCTATGATTATTACGATTATTATTGCGATTGTCATGATTGTTGTGGTTATTATGGCGATTACTATGATTAATATGGTTGACAGTGTGCTTATTATGATTATCATTAGGATTATTATAGCTATTACTATTATTATGGTTTTCATTGCTGCTATTAATGGTTATTATGATTGTTTCCAAGTTTATTATGGTTATTATCATGATTACTACGATTATTATGTTTCATAGTGTGATTATGACGAATATTATGATCATCACTAAGATTATTCTGGTGATTATGACTATTACGATTATTATGGTTATAATAACGATTATTAAGGTTATTTCCATGATAATTCTGTTTATTATTTCGATGTTGTGATTACTACAGTTAGCATAACTACTACTATGGTTATTACGACTATTGTGACTGCTGCTATGATTAGTATGATTATTATTACGATTGTTATGATTGTAGTGGTTATTATGACGGTTACTATGATTATTATGGTTGACAGTGTGGTTATTTTGATTATAATTTAGATTATTATGGCTATTACTATTATTATGGTCTTCATGGCTATTATAATGGTTATTATGATTGCTTCCAAGTTTATTATGTTTATTATTATGATTATTACGATTATTATGATTCATAGTGTGATTAAGACGAATATTATGATCCACACTAAGATTACTCTGGTGATTATGACTGTTACGATTATTATGGTTATAATAACGATTATAAAGGTTATTTCCGTGACACTTCTGTTTATTACTACGATGTTATGATTATTACAGTTAGTATAACTATTACTATGATTATAGAGGCTATTATGATTGTTGCTATGATTATTATGATTATTATTACGATTGTTATGATTGTTGTGGTTATTATGACAATTACTATGATTATTATGGTTGATAGTGTGGTTATTCTGATTATTATCTATATTATTATGGCTGTTACGTTTATTATGGTTTTTATGTCTATTATAATGGTTATTATGATTGTTTCCAAGTTTATTATTGTTATTCTTATGATTTCTATGATTATTATGTTTCATAGTATGATTATGATGAATATTATGATCATCACTAAGACTATTCTGGTGGTTTTGACTATGACGATTATTATGGCTATAATAACGATTATTAATGTTATTTCCAAGGTAATTCTGTTTATTATTACGTTGTTATGATTATTACAATTTGTCTAACTATTACTATGATTATTACGGCTATTATGATGGTTGCTACAATTATCATAGTTATTATTACGATTGTTATGATTTCTGTGGTTATTATGACGGTTACTATGATTATTATGGTTGACAGTGTGGTTGTTATGATTATCATTTAGATTATTATGGCTATTACTATTATTATGGTTTTTATGGCTATCATAATGGTTATTCCGATTTTTCCAGGTTTATTATGGTTATTATTATGATTATTATGTTTTATAGTATGATTATGACGTATATTATGATCATCACTAAGATTATTCTGGTGATTATGACTATTACGATTATTATGGCTATAATAACGATTATTAATGTTATTTCCAAGGTAATTCTGGTTATTATTACGTTGTTATGATTATTAGAGTTAGTCTAACTATTACTACGATTATTACGGCTATTATGATTGTTGCTACGATTATCATAGTTATTATTATGATTGTTATGATTTTTGTGGTTATTATGACGTTTACTATGATCATTATGGTTGATAGTAAGGTTATTATGATTCTCATGCAGATTATTATGGCTATTACGATTGTTATGGTTTTTATGGCCATTATAATGGTTATTATGGTTGTTTCCAAGTTTATTACGGTTCTTATTATGATTATTATGATTATTATGTTTCATAGTATGATTATGACGAATATTATGATCATCACTCAGATTATTCTGGTGATTATGTTTATTACGATTATTATAGCTATAATAACGATTATTAAGGTTATTTCCACGATAATTCTGTTTATTGTTACGATGTTATGATTATTACAGTTAGTATAACTATTACTATGACTATTACGATTATTATGACTGTTGCTATGATTATTATGATTATTATCACGATTGTTACGGTTGTTGCGGTTATTATGACGATTACTATGATTATTATGGTTGATAGCGTGTTTATTATGATTATCATTTAGATTATTATGGCTGTTACGATTATTATGGTTTTTATGGCCATCACAATGGTTATTATGATTGCTTCCAAGTTTATTATGGTTATTATTATGGTTACTATGATTATTATGTTTCATAGTATGATTATGACGAATATTATGATCATCACTAAGATTATTCTGGTGGTTTTGACTATTACGATTATTATGGTTATAATAACGATTATTAAGGTTATTTCCATGATAATTCTGTTTATTATTTCGATGTTGTGATTACTACAGTTAGCATAACTACTACTATGGTTATTACGACTATTGTGACTGCTGCTATGATTAGTATGATTATTATTACGATTGTTATGATTGTAGTGGTTATTATGACGGTTACTATGATTATTATGGTTGACAGTGTGGTTATTTTGATTATAATTTAGATTATTATGGCTATTACTATTATTATGGTCTTCATGGCTATTATAATGGTTATTATGATTGCTTCCAAGTTTATTATGGTTATTATTATGATTATTACGATTATTATGTTTCATAGTGTGATTAAGACGAATATTATGATCCACACTAAGATTACTCTGGTGATTATGACTGTTACGATTATTATGGTTATAATAACGATTATAAAGGTTATTTCCGTGACACTTCTGTTTATTACTACGATGTTATGATTATTACAGTTAGTATAACTATTACTATGATTATAGAGGCTATTATGATTGTTGCTATGATTATTATGATTATTATTACGATTGTTATGATTGTTGTGGTTATTATGACAATTACAATGATTATTATGGTTGATAGTGTGGTTATTCTGATTATTATCTATATTATTATGGCTGTTACGTTTATTATGGTTTTTATGTCTATTATAATGGTTATTATGATTGTTTCCAAGTTTATTATTGTTATTCTTATGATTTCTATCATTATTATGTTTCATAGTATGATTATGACGAATATTATGATCATCACTAAGACTATTCTGGTGGTTTTGACTATGACGATTATTATGGCTATAATAACGATTATTAATGTTATTTCCAAGGTAATTCTGTTTATTATTACGTTGTTATGATTATTACAATTTGTCTAACTATTACTATGATTATTACGGCTATTATGATGGTTGCTACAATTATCATAGTTATTATTACGATTGTTATGATTTCTGTGGTTATTATGACGGTTACTATGATTATTATGGTTGATAGTATGGTTATTATGATTCTCATGCAGGTTATTATGGCTATTACGATTATTATGGTTTTTATGGCCATTATAATGGTTATTATGATTCTTTCCAGGTTTATTATGGTTATTATTATGATTATTATGATTATTATGTTTTATAGTATGATTATGACGTATATAATGGTCATCACTAAGATTATTCTGGTGATTATGACTATTACGATTATTATGGCTATAATAACGATTATTAATGTTATTTCCATGATAATTCTGTTTATTATTTCGATGTTATGATTACTACAGTTAGCATAACTATTACTACGATTATTACGACTATTATGACAGTTGCTATGATTTTCACGATTATTATTACGATTGTCATGATTGTTGTGGTTATTATGACGATTACTATGATTGTTCTGGTTGATAGTGTGGTTATTATGATTATCATTTAGATTATTATGACTATTATTATTATTATGGTTTGTATGGCTGTTACAATGGTAATTATGATTGTTTCCACGTTTATTATTGTTATTATTATGATTATTACGATTATTATGTTTCATAGTGTGATTATGACGAATATTATGTTCATCACTAAGGTTTTTCTGGTGATTATGACTATTACGATTATCATGTTTATAATAACGATTATAAAGGTTATTTCCATTACAATTCTGTTTATTACTACGATGTTATGATTATTACAGTTTGTATAACTATTACTATGATCATTACGGCTATTATGATTGTTGCTATGATTATTACGATTATTATTACGATTGTTATGGTTGTTGTGGTTATTATGAGGATTACTATGATTATTATGGTTGATAGTGTGGTTATTCTGATCATCATTTAGATTATTATGGCTATTACGATTATTATGGTTTTTATGGCCATTATAATGGTTACTATGATTGTTTCCAGGTTTATTATGGTTCTTATTATGATTATTATGATTCTTATGTTTTATAGTATGATTATGACGTATATTATGATCATCACTAAGATTATTCTGGTGATTATGTCTATTACGATTATTATGGCTATAATAACGATTATTAAGGTTATTTCCATGATAATTCTGTTTATTATTTCGATGTTATGATTACTACAGTTAGCATAACTGTTACTACGATTATTACGACTATTATGACAGCAGCTATGATTATTACGATTATCATTACGATTGTCATGATTGTTGTGGTTATTATGTCGATTACTATGATTATTATGGTTGATAGTATGGTTATTATGATTATCATTCAGATTATTATGGCTATTATGATTATTATGGTTTTTATGGCCATTATAATGGTTATTATGATCGTTTTCAAGTTTATTATGGTTATTATTATGATTACTACGATTATTAAGGTTCCTTGAATGATTATGGCGAAAATTATGGTCATCACTAAGATTATAATGGCTATTATGATTAATATGGTTTTTATGGCTATCATAATGGTTATTCCGATTTTTCCAGGTTTATTATGGTTATTATTATGATTATTATGTTTTATAGTATGATTATGACGTATATTATGATCATCACTAAGATTATTCTGGTGATTATGACTATTACGATTATTATGGCTATAATAACGATTATTAATGTTATTTCCAAGGTAATTCTGGTTATTATTACGTTGTTATGATTATTAGAGTTAGTCTAACTATTACTACGATTATTACGGCTATTATGATTGTTGCTACGATTATCATAGTTATTATTATGATTGTTATGATTTTTGTGGTTATTATGACGTTTACTATGATCATTATGGTTGATAGTAAGGTTATTATGATTATCATGCAGATTATTATGGCTATTACGATTGTTATGGTTTTTATGGCCATTATAATGGTTATTATGGTTGTTTCCAAGTTTATTACGGTTCTTATTATGATTATTATGATTATTATGTTTCATAGTATGATTATGACGAATATTATGATCATCACTCAGATTATTCTGGTGATTAGGTCTATTACGATTATTATAGCTATAATAACGATTATTAAGGTTATTTCCATGATAATTCTGTTTATTATTTCGATGTTATGATTACTACTGTTAGCATATCTGTTACTACGATTATTACGACTATTATGACAGTTGCTATGATTATTACGATTATCATTACGATTGTCATGATTGTTGTGGTTATTATGTCGATTACTATGATTATTATGGTTGATAGTATGGTTATAATGATTATCATTCAGATTATTATGGCTATTATGATTATTATGGTTTTTATGGCCATTATAATGGTTATTATGATCGTTTTCAAGTTTATTATGGTTATTATTATGATTACTACGATTATTATGCTTCCTTGTATGATTATGGCGAATATTATGGTCATCACTAAGATTATAATGGTTATTATGATTAATATGGTTTTGATGGCTATCATAATGGTTATTCCGATTTTTCCAGGTTTATTATGGTTATTATTATGATTCTTATGTTTTATAGTATGATTATGACGTATATTATGATCATCACTAAGATTATTCTGGTGATTATGTCTATTACGGTTATTATGGCTATAATAACGATTATTAAGGTTATTTCCATGATAATTCTGTTTATTACTAAGATGTTATGATTATTACAGTTAGTATAACTATTACTACGATTATTGCGGCTATTATGATTGTTGCTATGATTATTATGATGATTATTACGATTGTTATGATTGTTGTGGTTATTATGACGATTACCATGATTATTATGGTTGATAGTATGGTTATTATGATTATCATTCAGATTATTATGGCTATTATGATTGTTATGGTTTTTATGGCCATTATAATGGTTATTATGATTGTTTCCTAGTTTATTATGGTTCTTATTATGATTATTATGATTATTATGTTTCATAGTATGATTATGAATAATATTATGATGATCACTATGATTATTCTGGTGATTATGTCTTTCACGATTATTATGGCTACTATAAAGATTACTAAGGTTATTTCCATGTTAATTCTGTTTAGTATGGCAATGTTATGATAATGACAGTTGGTATAACTATTACTATGATTATTACGGCTATTATGATTGTTGCTACTATTACCATAATTATTATTATGATTGCTATGGTTTTTGTGGTTATTATGACGTATATTATGATCATCACTAAGATTATTCTGGTGATTATGACTATTACGATTATCATGGTTATAATAACGATTATTAATGTTATTTCCATGATAATTCTGTTTATTATTTCGATGTTATGATTACTACAGTTAGCATAACTATTACTATGATCATTACGGCTATTATGATTGTTGCTATGATTATTACGATTATTATTACGATTGTCATGATTGTTGTGGTTATTATGACGATTACTATGATTGTTATGGTTGATAGTGTGGTTATTATGATTATCATTTAGATTATTATGACTATTATTATTATTATGGTTTGTATGGCTGTTACAATGGTAATTATGATTGTTTCCACGTTTATTATTGTTATTATTATGATTATTACGATTATTATGTTTCATAGTGTGATTATGACGAATATTATGTTCATCACTAAGGTTTTTCTGGTGATTATGACTATTACGATTATCATGGTTATAATAACGATTATAAAGGTTATTTCCATTACAATTCTGTTTATTACTACGATGTTATGATTATTACAGTTTGTATAACTATTACTATGATCATTACGGCTATTATGATTGTTGCTATGATTATTACGATTATTATTACGATTGTTATGGTTGTTGTGGTTATTATGAGGATTACTATGATTATTATGGTTGATAGTGTGGTTATTCTGATCATCATTTAGATTATTATGGCTATTACGATTATTATGGTTTTTATGGCCATTATAATGGTTATTATGATTGTTTCCAGGTTTATTATGGTTCTTATTATGATTATTATGATTCTTATGTTTTATAGTATGATTATGACGTATATTATGATCATCACTAAGATTATTCTGGTGATTATGTCTATTACGATTATTATGGCTATAATAACGATTATTAAGGTTATTTCCATGATAATTCTGTTTATTATTTCGATGTTATGATTACTACAGTTAGCATAACTGTTACTACGATTATTACGACTATTATGACAGCAGCTATGATTATTACGATTATCATTACGATTGTCATGATTGTTGTGGTTATTATGTCGATTACTATGATTATTATGGTTGATAGTATGGTTATTATGATTATCATTCAGATTATTATGGCTATTATGATTATTATGGTTTTTATGGCCATTATAATGGTTATTATGATCGTTTTCAAGTTTATTATGGTTATTATTATGATTACTACGATTATTAAGGTTCCTTGAATGATTATGGCGAAAATTATGGTCATCACTAAGATTATAATGGCTATTATGATTAATATGGTTTTTATGGCTATCATAATGGTTATTCCGATTTTTCCAGGTTTATTATGGTTATTATTATGATTATTATGTTTTATAGTATGATTATGACGTATATTATGATCATCACTAAGATTATTCTGGTGATTATGACTATTACGATTATTATGGCTATAATAACGATTACTAATGTTATTTCCAAGGTAATTCTGGTTATTATTACGTTGTTATGATTATTAGAGTTAGTCTAACTATTACTACGATTATTACGGCTATTATGATTGTTGCTACGATTATCATAGTTATTATTATGATTGTTATGATTTTTGTGGTTATTATGACGTTTACTATGATCATTATGGTTGATAGTAAGGTTATTATGATTATCATGCAGATTATTATGGCTATTACGATTGTTATGGTTTTTATGGCCATTATAATGGTTATTATGGTTGTTTCCAAGTTTATTACGGTTCTTATTATGATTATTATGATTATTATGTTTCATAGTATGATTATGACGAATATTATGATCATCACTCAGATTATTCTGGTGATTAGGTCTATTACGATTATTATAGCTATAATAACGATTATTAAGGTTATTTCCATGATAATTCTGTTTATTATTTCGATGTTATGATTACTACAGTTAGCATATCTGTTACTACGATTATTACGACTATTATGACAGTTGCTATGATTATTACGATTATCATTACGATTGTCATGATTGTTGTGGTTATTATGTCGATTACTATGATTATTATGGTTGATAGTATGGTTATAATGATTATCATTCAGATTATTATGGCTATTATGATTATTATGGTTTTTATGGCCATTATAATGGCTATTATGATCGTTTTCAAGTTTATTATGATTATTATTATGATTACTACGATTATTATGCTTCCTTGTACGATTATGGCGAATATTATGGTCATCACTAAGATTATAATGGTTATTATGATTAATATGGTTTTTATGGCTATCATAATGGTTATTCCGATTTTTCCAGGCTTATTATGGTTATTATTATGATTATTATGTTTTATAGTATGATTATGACGTATATTATGATCATCACTAAGATTATTCTGGTGATTATGACTATTACGATTATTATGGCTATAATAACGATTATTAATGTTATTTCCAAGGTAATTCTGGTTATTATTACGTTGTTATGATTATTAGAGTTAGTCTAACTATTACTACGATTATTACGGCTATTATGATTGTTGCTACGATTATCATAGTTATTATTATGATTGTTATGATTTTTGTGGTTATTATGACGTTTACTATGATCATTATGGTTGATAGTAAGGTTATTATGATTATCATGCAGATTATTATGGCTATTACGATTGTTATGGTTTTTATGGCCATTATAATGGTTATTATGGTTGTTTCCAAGTTTATTACGGTTCTTATTATGATTATTATGATTATTATGTTTCATAGTATGATTATGACGAATATTATGATCATCACTCAGATTATTCTGGTGATTATGTTTATGACGATTATTATAGCTATAATAACAATTATTAAGGTTATTTCCACGATAATTCTGTTTATTGTTACGATGTTATGATTATTACAGTTAGTATAACTATTACTATGACTATTACGATTATTATGACTGTTGCTATGATTATTATGATTATTATCACGATTGTTACGGTTGTTGCGGTTATTATGACGATTACTATGATTATTATGGTTGATAGCGTGTTTATTATGATTATCATTTAGATTATTATGGCTGTTACGATTATTATGGTTTTTATGGCCATCACAATGGTTATTATGATTGCTTCCAAGTTTATTATGGTTATTATTATGGTTACTATGATTATTATGTTTCATAGTATGATTATGACGAATATTATGATCATCACTAAGATTATTCTGGTGGTTTTGACTATGACGATTATTATGGCTATAATAACGATTATTAATGTTATTTCCAAGGTAATTCTGTTTATTATTACGTTGTTATGATTATTAGAGTTAGTCTAACTATTACTATGATTATTACGTCTATTATGATTGTTGCTACTATTACCATAATTATTATTATGATTGCTATGATTTTTGTGGTTATTATGACGGTTATTATGATTATTATGGTTGATAGTATGGTTATTATGATTATCATTCAGATTATTATGGCTATTACGATTATTATGGTTTTTATGCCCATTATAATGGTTATTATGATTGTTTCCAGGTTTATTATGGTTCTTATTATGATTATTATGATTCTTATGTTTTATAGTATGATTATGACGTATATTATGATCATCACTAAGATTATTCTGGTGATTATGTCTATTACGGTTATTATGGCTATAATAACGATTATTAAGGTTATTTCCTTGATAATTCTGTTTATTATTTCGATGTTATGATTACTACAGTTAGCATAACTGTTACTACGATTATTACGACTATTATGACAGCAGCTATGATTATTACGATTATCATTACGATTGTCATGATTGTTGTGGTTATTATGTCGATTACTATGATTATTATGGTTGATAGTATGGTTATTATGATTATCATTCAGATTATTATGGCTATTATGATTATTATGGTTTTTATGGCCATTATAATGGTTATTATGATCGTTTTCAAGTTTATTATGGTTATTATTATGATTACTACGATTATTAAGGTTCCTTGTATAATTATGGCGAATATTATGGTCATCACTAAGATTATAATGGCTATTATGATTAATATGGTTTTGATGGCTATCATAATGGTTATTCCGATTTTTCCAGGTTTATTATGGTTATTATTATGATTATTATGTTTTATAGTATGATTAGGACGTATATTATGATCATCACTAAGATTATTCTGGTGATTATGGCTATTACGATTATTATGGCTATAATAACGATTATTAATTGTATTTCCAAGGTAATTCTGGTTATTATTACGTTGTTATGATTATTAGAGTTAGTCTAACTATTACTATGATTATTACGGCTATTATGACTGTTGCTACGATTATCAGAGTTATTATTATGATTGTTATGATTGTTGTGGCTATTATGACGATTACTATGATTATTATGGTTGATAGTGTGGTTATTATGATTTTCATTTAGATTATTATGCCTATTATGGTTATTATGGTTTTTAAGGCTACTATGATGGTTTTTATGATTGCTTCCAAGTTTATTATGGTTATTATTATGATTATTATGATTATTATGTTTCATAGTGTGATTATGACGAATATTATGGTCATCACTAAGATTATTCTGGTGATTATGACTATTTCGATTATTATGGTTACAATAACGATTATAAAGGTTATTTCCATGACAATTCTGTTTATTACTACGATGTTATGATTATTACAGTTAGTATAACTATTACTATGATTATTGCGACTATTATGATTGTTGCTATCATTATTATGACGATTATTACGATTGTTATGATTGTTGTGGTTATTATGACGATTACTATGATTATTATGGTTTATAATGTGGTTATTATGAGTATCATTTAGATTATTATGCCTATTATGGTTATTATGGTTTTTATGGCTACTATAATGGTTTTTACGATTGCTTCCAAGTTTATTATGGTTATTATTATGATTATTATGATTATTATGTTTCATAGTGTGATTATGACGTATATTTTGATCATCACTAAGATTATCCTGGTGATTATGACTATTACGATTATTATGGTTATAATAACTATTATAAAGGTTATATCCATGACAATTCTGTTTATTACTAAGATGTTATGATTATTACAGTTAGTATAACTATTACTATGATTATTGCGGCTATTATGATTGTTGCTATGATTATTATGATGATTATTACGATTGTTATGATTCTTGTGGTTATTATGACGATTACTATGATTATTATGGTTGATAGTATGGTTATTATGATTATCATTCAGATTATTATGGCTATTATGATTGTTATGGTTTTTATAGCCATTATAATGGTTATTATGATTGTTTCCTAGTTTATTATGGTTCTTATTATGATTATTATGATTATTATGTTTCATAGTATGATTATGAATAATATTATGATGATCACTATGATTATTCTGGTGATTATGTCTTTCACGATTATTATGGCTACTATAAAGATTACTAAGGTTATTTCCATGTTAATTCTGTTTAGTATTGCAATGTTATGATAATGACAGTTGGTATAACTATTACTATGATTATTACGGCTATTATGATTGTTGCTACTATTACCATAATTATTATTATGATTGCTATGGTTTTTGTGGTTATTATGACGTATATTATGATCATCACTAAGATTATTCTGGTGATTATGACTATTACGATTATTATGGCTATAATAACGATTATTAAGGTTATTTCCATCATAATTCTGTTTATTATTTCGATGTTATGATTACTACAGTTAGCATAACCATTACTACGATTATTACGACTATTATGACTGTTGCTATGATTATTACGATTATTATTGCGATTGTCATGATTGTTGTGGTTATTATGACGATTACTATGATTAATATGGTTGACAGTGTGCTTATTATGATTATCATTTGGATTATTATGGCTATTACTATTATTATGGTTTTCATTGCTGCTATTAATGGTTATTATGATTGTTTCCAAGTTTATTATGGTTATTATCATGATTACTACGATTATTATGTTTCATAGTGTGATTATGACGAATATTATGATCATCACTAAGATTATACTGGTGATTATGACTATTACGATTATTATGGTTATAATAACGATTATTAAGGTTATTTCCATGATAATTCTGTTTATTATTTCGATGTTGTGATTACTACAGTTAGCATAACTACTACTATGGTTATTACGACTATTGTGACTGCTGCTATGATTAGTATGATTATTATTACGATTGTTATGATTGTAGTGGTTATTATGACGGTTACTATGATTATTATGGTTGACAGTGTGGTTATTTTGATTATAATTTAGATTATTATGGCTATTACTATTATTATGGTCTTCATGGCTATTATAATGGTTATTATGATTGCTTCCAAGTTTATTATGGTTATTATTATGATTATTACGATTATTATGTTTCATAGTGTGATTAAGACGAATATTATGATCCACACTAAGATTACTCTGGTGATTATGACTGTTACGATTATTATGGTTATAATAACGATTATAAAGGTTATTTCCGTGACACTTCTGTTTATTACTACGATGTTATGATTATTACAGTTAGTATAACTATTACTATGATTATAGAGGCTATTATGATTGTTGCTATGATTATTATGATTATTATTACGATTGTTATGATTGTTGTGGTTATTATGACGATTACTATGATTATTATGGTTGATAGCGTGTTTATTATGATTATCATTTAGATTATTATGGCTGTTACGATTATTATGGTTTTTATGGCCATCACAATGGTTATTATGATTGCTTCCAAGTTTATTATGGTTATTATTATGGTTACTATGATTATTATGTTTCATAGTATGATTATGACGAATATTATGATCATCACTAAGATTATTCTGGTGGTTTTGACTATGACGATTATTATGGCTATAATAACGATTATTAATGTTATTTCCAAGGTAATTCTGTTTATTATTACGTTGTTATGATTATTAGAGTTAGTCTAACTATTACTATGATTATTACGTCTATTATGATTGTTGCTACTATTACCATAATTATTATTATGATTGCTATGATTTTTGTGGTTATTATGACGGTTATTATGATTATTATGGTTGATAGTATGGTTATTATGATTATCATTCAGATTATTATGGCTATTATGATTATTATGGTTTTTATGCCCATTATAATGGTTATTATGATTGTTTCCAGGTTTATTATGGTTCTTATTATGATTATTATGATTCTTATGTTTTATAGTATGATTATGACGTATATTATGATCATCACTAAGATTATTCTGGTGATTATGTCTATTACGGTTATTATGGCTATAATAACGATTATTAAGGTTATTTCCATGATAATTCTGTTTATTATTTCGATGTTATGATTACTACAGTTAGCATAACTGTTACTACGATTATTACGACTATTATGACAGCAGCTATGATTATTACGATTATCATTACGATTGTCATGATTGTTGTGGTTATTATGTCGATTACTATGATTATTATGGTTGATAGTATGGTTATTATGATTATCATTCAGATTATTATGGCTATTATGATTATTATGGTTTTTATGGCCATTATAATGGTTATTATGATCGTTTTCAAGCTTATTATGGTTATTATTATGATTACTACGATTATTAAGGTTCCTTGTATAATTATGGCGAATATTATGGTCATCACTAAGATTATAATGGCTATTATGATTAATATGGTTTTGATGGCTATCATAATGGTTATTCCGATTTTTCCAGGTTTATTATGGTTATTATTATGATTATTATGTTTTATAGTATGATTAGGACGTATATTATGATCATCACTAAGATTATTCTGGTGATTATGGCTATTACGATTATTATGGCTATAATAACGATTATTAATGTTATTTCCAAGGTAATTCTGGTTATTATTACGTTGTTATGATTATTAGAGTTAGTCTAACTATTACTATGATTATTACGGCTATTATGACTGTTGCTACGATTATCAGAGTTATTATTATGATTGTTATGATTGTTGTGGCTATTATGACGATTACTATGATTATTATGGTTGATAGTGTGGTTATTATGATTTTCATTTAGATTATTATGCCTATTATGGTTATTATGGTTTTTAAGGCTACTATGATGGTTTTTATGATTGCTTCCAAGTTTATTATGGTTATTATTATGATTATTATGATTATTATGTTTCATAGTGTGATTATGACGAATATTATGGTCATCACTAAGATTATTCTGGTGATTATGACTATTTCGATTATTATGGTTACAATAACGATTATAAAGGTTATTTCCATGACAATTCTGTTTATTACTACGATGTTATGATTATTACAGTTAGTATAACTATTACTATGATTATTGCGACTATTATGATTGTTGCTATCATTATTATGACGATTATTACGATTGTTATGATTGTTGTGGTTATTATGACGATTACTATGATTATTATGGTTTATAATGTGGTTATTATGAGTATCATTTAGATTATTATGCCTATTATGGTTATTATGGTTTTTATGGCTACTATAATGGTTTTTACGATTGCTTCCAAGTTTATTATGGTTATTATTATGATTATTATGATTATTATGTTTCATAGTGTGATTATGACGTATATTTTGATCATCACTAAGATTATCCTGGTGATTATGACTATTACGATTATTATGGTTATAATAACTATTATAAAGGTTATATCCATGACAATTCTGTTTATTACTAAGATGTTATGATTATTACAGTTAGTATAACTATTACTATGATTATTGCGGCTATTATGATTGTTGCTATGATTATTATGATGATTATTACGATTGTTATGATTCTTGTGGTTATTATGACGATTACTATGATTATTATGGTTGATAGTATGGTTATTATGATTATCATTCAGATTATTATGGCTATTATGATTGTTATGGTTTTTATGGCCATTATAATGGTTATTATGATTGTTTCCTAGTTTATTATGGTTCTTATTATGATTATTATGATTATTATGTTTCATAGTATGATTATGAATAATATTATGATGATCACTATGATTATTCTGGTGATTATGTCTTTCACGATTATTATGGCTACTATAAAGATTACTAAGGTTATTTCCATGTTAATTCTGTTTAGTATTGCAATGTTATGATAATGACAGTTGGTATAACTATTACTATGATTATTACGGCTATTATGATTGTTGCTACTATTACCATAATTATTATTATGATTGCTATGGTTTTTGTGGTTATTATGACGTATATTATGATCATCACTAAGATTATTCTGGTGATTATGACTATTACGATTATTATGGCTATAATAACGATTATTAAGGTTATTTCCATCATAATTCTGTTTATTATTTCGATGTTATGATTACTACAGTTAGCATAACCATTACTACGATTATTACGACTATTATGACTGTTGCTATGATTATTACGATTATTATTGCGATTGTCATGATTGTTGTGGTTATTATGACGATTACTATGATTAATATGGTTGACAGTGTGCTTATTATGATTATCATTTGGATTATTATGGCTATTACTATTATTATGGTTTTCATTGCTGCTATTAATGGTTATTATGATTGTTTCCAAGTTTATTATGGTTATTATCATGATTACTACGATTATTATGTTTCATAGTGTGATTATGACGAATATTATGATCATCACTAAGATTATACTGGTGATTATGACTATTACGATTATTATGGTTATAATAACGATTATTAAGGTTATTTCCATGATAATTCTGTTTATTATTTCGATGTTGTGATTACTACAGTTAGCATAACTACTACTATGGTTATTACGACTATTGTGACTGCTGCTATGATTAGTATGATTATTATTACGATTGTTATGATTGTAGTGGTTATTATGACGGTTACTATGATTATTATGGTTGACAGTGTGGTTATTTTGATTATAATTTAGATTATTATGGCTATTACTATTATTATGGTCTTCATGGCTATTATAATGGTTATTATGATTGCTTCCAAGTTTATTATGGTTATTATTATGATTATTACGATTATTATGTTTCATAGTGTGATTAAGACGAATATTATGATCCACACTAAGATTACTCTGGTGATTATGACTGTTACGATTATTATGGTTATAATAACGATTATAAAGGTTATTTCCGTGACACTTCTGTTTATTACTACGATGTTATGATTATTACAGTTAGTATAACTATTACTATGATTATAGAGGCTATTATGATTGTTGCTATGATTATTATGATTATTATTACGATTGTTATGATTGTTGTGGTTATTATGACGATTACTATGATTATTATGGTTGATAGCGTGTTTATTATGATTATCATTTAGATTATTATGGCTGTTACGATTATTATGGTTTTTATGGCCATCACAATGGTTATTATGATTGCTTCCAAGTTTATTATGGTTATTATTATGGTTACTATGATTATTATGTTTCATAGTATGATTATGACGAATATTATGATCATCACTAAGATTATTCTGGTGGTTTTGACTATGACGATTATTATGGCTATAATAACGATTATTAATGTTATTTCCAAGGTAATTCTGTTTATTATTACGTTGTTATGATTATTAGAGTTAGTCTAACTATTACTATGATTATTACGTCTATTATGATTGTTGCTACTATTACCATAATTATTATTATGATTGCTATGATTTTTGTGGTTATTATGACGGTTATTATGATTATTATGGTTGATAGTATGGTTATTATGATTATCATTCAGATTATTATGGCTATTATGATTATTATGGTTTTTATGCCCATTATAATGGTTATTATGATTGTTTCCAGGTTTATTATGGTTCTTATTATGATTATTATGATTCTTATGTTTTATAGTATGATTATGACGTATATTATGATCATCACTAAGATTATTCTGGTGATTATGTCTATTACGGTTATTATGGCTATAATAACGATTATTAAGGTTATTTCCATGATAATTCTGTTTATTATTTCGATGTTATGATTACTACAGTTAGCATAACTGTTACTACGATTATTACGACTATTATGACAGCAGCTATGATTATTACGATTATCATTACGATTGTCATGATTGTTGTGGTTATTATGTCGATTACTATGATTATTATGGTTGATAGTATGGTTATTATGATTATCATTCAGATTATTATGGCTATTATGATTATTATGGTTTTTATGGCCATTATAATGGTTATTATGATCGTTTTCAAGCTTATTATGGTTATTATTATGATTACTACGATTATTAAGGTTCCTTGTATAATTATGGCGAATATTATGGTCATCACTAAGATTATAATGGCTATTATGATTAATATGGTTTTGATGGCTATCATAATGGTTATTCCGATTTTTCCAGGTTTATTATGGTTATTATTATGATTATTATGTTTTATAGTATGATTAGGACGTATATTATGATCATCACTAAGATTATTCTGGTGATTATGGCTATTACGATTATTATGGCTATAATAACGATTATTAATGTTATTTCCAAGGTAATTCTGGTTATTATTACGTTGTTATGATGATTAGAGTTAGTCTAACTATTACTATGATTATTACGGCTATTATGACTGTTGCTACGATTATCAGAGTTATTATTATGATTGTTATGATTGTTGTGGCTATTATGACGATTACTATGATTATTATGGTTGATAGTGTGGTTATTATGATTTTCATTTAGATTATTATGCCTATTATGGTTATTATGGTTTTTAAGGCTACTATGATGGTTTTTATGATTGCTTCCAAGTTTATTATGGTTATTATTATGATTATTATGATTATTATGTTTCATAGTGTGATTATGACGAATATTATGGTCATCACTAAGATTATTCTGGTGATTATGACTATTTCGATTATTATGGTTACAATAACGATTATAAAGGTTATTTCCATGACAATTCTGTTTATTACTACGATGTTATGATTATTACAGTTAGTATAACTATTACTATGATTATTGCGACTATTATGATTGTTGCTATCATTATTATGACGATTATTACGATTGTTATGATTGTTGTGGTTATTATGACGATTACTATGATTATTATGGTTTATAATGTGGTTATTATGAGTATCATTTAGATTATTATGCCTATTATGGTTATTATGGTTTTTATGGCTACTATAATGGTTTTTACGATTGCTTCCAAGTTTATTATGGTTATTATTATGATTATTATGATTATTATGTTTCATAGTGTGATTATGACGTATATTTTGATCATCACTAAGATTATCCTGGTGATTATGACTATTACGATTATTATGGTTATAATAACTATTATAAAGGTTATATCCATGACAATTCTGTTTATTACTAAGATGTTATGATTATTACAGTTAGTATAACTATTACTATGATTATTGCGGCTATTATGATTGTTGCTATGATTATTATGATGATTATTACGATTGTTATGATTCTTGTGGTTATTATGACGATTACTATGATTATTATGGTTGATAGTATGGTTATTATGATTATCATTCAGATTATTATGGCTATTATGATTGTTATGGTTTTTATGGCCATTATAATGGTTATTATGATTGTTTCCTAGTTTATTATGGTTCTTATTATGATTATTATGATTATTATGTTTCATAGTATGATTATGAATAATATTATGATGATCACTATGATTATTCTGGTGATTATGTCTTTCACGATTATTATGGCTACTATAAAGATTACTAAGGTTATTTCCATGTTAATTCTGTTTAGTATTGCAATGTTATGATAATGACAGTTGGTATAACTATTACTATGATTATTACGGCTATTATGATTGTTGCTACTATTACCATAATTATTATTATGATTGCTATGGTTTTTGTGGTTATTATGACGTATATTATGATCATCACTAAGATTATTCTGGTGATTATGACTATTACGATTATTATGGCTATAATAACGATTATTAAGGTTATTTCCATCATAATTCTGTTTATTATTTCGATGTTATGATTACTACAGTTAGCATAACCATTACTACGATTATTACGACTATTATGACTGTTGCTATGATTATTACGATTATTATTGCGATTGTCATGATTGTTGTGGTTATTATGACGATTACTATGATTAATATGGTTGACAGTGTGCTTATTATGATTATCATTTGGATTATTATGGCTATTACTATTATTATGGTTTTCATTGCTGCTATTAATGGTTATTATGATTGTTTCCAAGTTTATTATGGTTATTATCATGATTACTACGATTATTATGTTTCATAGTGTGATTATGACGAATATTATGATCATCACTAAGATTATACTGGTGATTATGACTATTACGATTATTATGGTTATAATAACGATTATTAAGGTTATTTCCATGATAATTCTGTTTATTATTTCGATGTTGTGATTACTACAGTTAGCATAACTACTACTATGGTTATTACGACTATTGTGACTGCTGCTATGATTAGTATGATTATTATTACGATTGTTATGATTGTAGTGGTTATTATGACGGTTACTATGATTATTATGGTTGACAGTGTGGTTATTTTGATTATAATTTAGATTATTATGGCTATTACTATTATTATGGTCTTCATGGCTATTATAATGGTTATTATGATTGCTTCCAAGTTTATTATGGTTATTATTATGATTATTACGATTATTATGTTTCATAGTGTGATTAAGACGAATATTATGATCCACACTAAGATTACTCTGGTGATTATGACTGTTACGATTATTATGGTTATAATAACGATTATAAAGGTTATTTCCGTGACACTTCTGTTTATTACTACGATGTTATGATTATTACAGTTAGTATAACTATTACTATGATTATAGAGGCTATTATGATTGTTGCTATGATTATTATGATTATTATTACGATTGTTATGATTGTTGTGGTTATTATGACGATTACTATGATTATTATGGTTGATAGCGTGTTTATTATGATTATCATTTAGATTATTATGGCTGTTACGATTATTATGGTTTTTATGGCCATCACAATGGTTATTATGATTGCTTCCAAGTTTATTATGGTTATTATTATGGTTACTATGATTATTATGTTTCATAGTATGATTATGACGAATATTATGATCATCACTAAGATTATTCTGGTGGTTTTGACTATGACGATTATTATGGCTATAATAACGATTATTAATGTTATTTCCAAGGTAATTCTGTTTATTATTACGTTGTTATGATTATTAGAGTTAGTCTAACTATTACTATGATTATTACGTCTATTATGATTGTTGCTACTATTACCATAATTATTATTATGATTGCTATGATTTTTGTGGTTATTATGACGGTTATTATGATTATTATGGTTGATAGTATGGTTATTATGATTATCATTCAGATTATTATGGCTATTATGATTATTATGGTTTTTATGCCCATTATAATGGTTATTATGATTGTTTCCAGGTTTATTATGGTTCTTATTATGATTATTATGATTCTTATGTTTTATAGTATGATTATGACGTATATTATGATCATCACTAAGATTATTCTGGTGATTATGTCTATTACGGTTATTATGGCTATAATAACGATTATTAAGGTTATTTCCATGATAATTCTGTTTATTATTTCGATGTTATGATTACTACAGTTAGCATAACTGTTACTACGATTATTACGACTATTATGACAGCAGCTATGATTATTACGATTATCATTACGATTGTCATGATTGTTGTGGTTATTATGTCGATTACTATGATTATTATGGTTGATAGTATGGTTATTATGATTATCATTCAGATTATTATGGCTATTATGATTATTATGGTTTTTATGGCCATTATAATGGTTATTATGATCGTTTTCAAGCTTATTATGGTTATTATTATGATTACTACGATTATTAAGGTTCCTTGTATAATTATGGCGAATATTATGGTCATCACTAAGATTATAATGGCTATTATGATTAATATGGTTTTGATGGCTATCATAATGGTTATTCCGATTTTTCCAGGTTTATTATGGTTATTATTATGATTATTATGTTTTATAGTATGATTAGGACGTATATTATGATCATCACTAAGATTATTCTGGTGATTATGGCTATTACGATTATTATGGCTATAATAACGATTATTAATGTTATTTCCAAGGTAATTCTGGTTATTATTACGTTGTTATGATTATTAGAGTTAGTCTAACTATTACTATGATTATTACGGCTATTATGACTGTTGCTACGATTATCAGAGTTATTATTATGATTGTTATGATTGTTGTGGCTATTATGACGATTACTATGATTATTATGGTTGATAGTGTGGTTATTATGATTTTCATTTAGATTATTATGCCTATTATGGTTATTATGGTTTTTAAGGCTACTATGATGGTTTTTATGATTGCTTCCAAGTTTATTATGGTTATTATTATGATTATTATGATTATTATGTTTCATAGTGTGATTATGACGAATATTATGGTCATCACTAAGATTATTCTGGTGATTATGACTATTTCGATTATTATGGTTACAATAACGATTATAAAGGTTATTTCCATGACAATTCTGTTTATTACTACGATGTTATGATTATTACAGTTAGTATAACTATTACTATGATTATTGCGACTATTATGATTGTTGCTATCATTATTATGACGATTATTACGATTGTTATGATTGTTGTGGTTATTATGACGATTACTATGATTATTATGGTTTATAATGTGGTTATTATGAGTATCATTTAGATTATTATGCCTATTATGGTTATTATGGTTTTTATGGCTACTATAATGGTTTTTACGATTGCTTCCAAGTTTATTATGGTTATTATTATGATTATTATGATTATTATGTTTCATAGTGTGATTATGACGTATATTTTGATCATCACTAAGATTATCCTGGTGATTATGACTATTACGATTATTATGGTTATAATAACTATTATAAAGGTTATATCCATGACAATTCTGTTTATTACTAAGATGTTATGATTATTACAGTTAGTATAACTATTACTATGATTATTGCGGCTATTATGATTGTTGCTATGATTATTATGATGATTATTACGATTGTTATGATTCTTGTGGTTATTATGACGATTACTATGATTATTATGGTTGATAGTATGGTTATTATGATTATCATTCAGATTATTATGGCTATTATGATTGTTATGGTTTTTATGGCCATTATAATGGTTATTATGATTGTTTCCTAGTTTATTATGGTTCTTATTATGATTATTATGATTATTATGTTTCATAGTATGATTATGAATAATATTATGATGATCACTATGATTATTCTGGTGATTATGTCTTTCACGATTATTATGGCTACTATAAAGATTACTAAGGTTATTTCCATGTTAATTCTGTTTAGTATTGCAATGTTATGATAATGACAGTTGGTATAACTATTACTATGATTATTACGGCTATTATGATTGTTGCTACTATTACCATAATTATTATTATGATTGCTATGGTTTTTGTGGTTATTATGACGTATATTATGATCATCACTAAGATTATTCTGGTGATTATGACTATTACGATTATTATGGCTATAATAACGATTATTAAGGTTATTTCCATCATAATTCTGTTTATTATTTCGATGTTATGATTACTACAGTTAGCATAACCATTACTACGATTATTACGACTATTATGACTGTTGCTATGATTATTACGATTATTATTGCGATTGTCATGATTGTTGTGGTTATTATGACGATTACTATGATTAATATGGTTGACAGTGTGCTTATTATGATTATCATTTGGATTATTATGGCTATTACTATTATTATGGTTTTCATTGCTGCTATTAATGGTTATTATGATTGTTTCCAAGTTTATTATGGTTATTATCATGATTACTACGATTATTATGTTTCATAGTGTGATTATGACGAATATTATGATCATCACTAAGATTATTCTGGTGATTATGACTATTACGATTATTATGGTTATAATAACGATTATTAAGGTTATTTCCATGATAATTCTGTTTATTATTTCGATGTTGTGATTACTACAGTTAGCATAACTACTACTATGGTTATTACGACTATTGTGACTGCTGCTATGATTAGTATGATTATTATTACGATTGTTATGATTGTAGTGGTTATTATGACGGTTACTATGATTATTATGGTTGACAGTGTGGTTATTTTGATTATAATTTAGATTATTATGGCTATTACTATTATTATGGTCTTCATGGCTATTATAATGGTTATTATGATTGCTTCCAACTTTATTATGGTTATTATTATGATTATTACGATTATTATGTTTCATAGTGTGATTAAGACGAATATTATGATCCACACTAAGATTACTCTGGTGATTATGACTGTTACGGTTATTATGGTTATAATAACGATTATAAAGGTTATTTCCGTGACACTTCTGTTTATTACTACGATGTTATGATTATTACAGTTAGTATAACTATTACTATGATTATAGAGGCTATTATGATTGTTGCTATGATTATTATGATTATTATTACGATTGTTATGATTGTTGTGGTTATTATGACAATTACTATGATTATTATGGTTGATAGTGTGGTTATTCTGATTATTATCTATATTATTATGGCTGTTACGTTTATTATGGTTTTTATGTCTATTATAATGGTTATTATGATTGTTTCCAAGTTTATTATTGTTATTCTTATGATTTCTATGATTATTATGTTTCATAGTATGATTATGACGAATATTATGATCATCACTAAGACTATTCTGGTGGTTTTGACTATGACGATTATTATGGCTATAATAACGATTATTAATGTTATTTCCAAGGTAATTCTGTTTATTATTACGTTGTTATGATTATTACAATTTGTCTAACTATTACTATGATTATTACGACTATTATGATGGTTGCTACAATTATCATAGTTATTATTACGATTGTTATGATTTCTGTGGTTATTATGACGGTTACTATGATTATTATGGTTGATAGTATGGTTATTATGATTATCATGCAGGTTATTATGGCTATTACGATTATTATGGTTTTTATGGCCATTATAATGGTTATCATGATTCTTTCCAGGTTTATTATGGTTATTATTATGATTATTATGATTATTATGTTTTATAGTATGATTATGACGTATATTATGGTCATCACTAAGATTATTCTGGTGATTATGACTATTACGATTATTATGGCTATAATAACGATTATTAATGTTATTTCCATGATAATTCTGTTCATTATTTCGATGTTATGATTACTACAGTTAGCATAACTATTACTACGATTATTACGACTATTATGACAGTTGCTATGATTTTCACGATTATTATTACGATTGTCATGATTGTTGTGGTTATTATGACGGTTACTATGATTGTTATGGTTGATAGTGTGGTTATTATGATTATCATTTAGATTATTATGACTATTATTATTATTATGGTTTGTATGGCTGTTACAATGGTAATTATGATTGTTTCCACGTTTATTATTGTTATTATTATGATTATTACGATTATTATGGCTATAATAACGATTATTAATGTTATTTCCAAGGTAATTCTGGTTATTATTACGTTGTTATGATTATTAGAGTTAGTCTAACTATTACTACGATTATTACGGCTATTATGATTGTTGCTACGATTATCATAGTTATTATTATGATTGTTATGATTTTTGTGGTTATTATGACGTTTACTATGATCATTATGGTTGATAGTAAGGTTATTATGATTATCATGCAGATTATTATGGCTATTACGATTGTTATGGTTTTTATGGCCATTATAATGGTTATTATGGTTGTTTCCAAGTTTATTACGGTTCGTATTATGACTATTATGATTATTATGTTTCATAGTATGATTATGACGAATATTATGATCATCACTCAGATTATTCTGGTGATTAGGTCTATTACGATTATTATAGCTATAATAACGATTATTAAGGTTATTTCCATGATAATTCTGTTTATTATTTCGATGTTATGATTACTACAGTTAGCCTATCTGTTACTACGATTATTACGACTATTATGACAGTTGCTATGATTATTACGATTATCATTACGATTGTCATGATTGTTGTGGTTATTATGTCGATTACTATGATTATTATGGTTGATAGTATGGTTATAATGATTATCATTCAGATTATTATGGCTATTATGATTATTATGGTTTTTATGGCCATTATAATGGTTATTATGATCGTTTTCAAGTTTATTATGGTTATTATTATGATTACTACGATTATTATGCTTCCTTGTATGATTATGGCGAATATTATGGTCATCACTAAGATTATAATGGTTATTATGATTAATATGGTTTTTATGGCTATCATAATGGTTATTCCGATTTTTCCAGGTTTATTATGGTTATTATTATGATTATTATGTTTTATAGTATGATTATGACGTATATTATGATCATCACTAAGATTATTCTGGTGATTATGACTATTACGATTATTATGGCTATAATAACGATTATTAATGTTATTTCCAAGGTAATTCTGGTTATTATTACGTTGTTATGATTATTAGAGTTAGTCTAACTATTACTACGATTATTACGGCTATTATGATTGTTGCTACGATTATCATAGTTATTATTATGATTGTTATGATTTTTGTGGTTATTATGACGTTTACTATGATCATTATGGTTGATAGTAAGGTTATTATGATTATCATGCAGATTATTATGGCTATTACGATTGTTATGGTTTTTATGGCCATTATAATGGTTATTATGGTTGTTTCCAAGTTTATTACGGTTCTTATTATGATTATTATGATTATTATGTTTCATAGTATGATTATGACGAATATTATGATCATCACTCAGATTATTCTGGTGATTATGTTTATTACGATTATTATAGCTATAATAACGATTATTAAGGTTATTTCCACGATAATTCTGTTTATTGTTACGATGTTATGATTATTACAGTTAGTATAACTATTACTATGACTATTACGATTATTATGACTGTTGCTATGATTATTATGATTATTATCACGATTGTTACGGTTGTTGCGGTTATTATGACGATTACTATGATTATTATGGTTGATAGCGTGTTTATTATGATTATCATTTAGATTATTATGGCTGTTACGATTACTATGGTTTTTATGGCCATCACAATGGTTATTATGATTGCTTCCAAGTTTATTATGGTTATTATTATGGTTACTATGATTATTATGTTTCATAGTATGATTATGACGAATATTATGATCATCACTAAGATTATTCTGGTGGTTTTGACTATGACGATTATTATGGCTATAATAACGATTATTAATATTATTTCCAAGGTAATTCTGTTTATTATTACGTGGTTATGATTATTAGAGTTAGTCTAACTATTACTATGATTATTACGTCTATTATGATTGTTGCTTCTATTACCATAATTATTATTATGATTGCGATGATTTTTGTGGTTATTATGACGGTTATTATGATTATTATGGTTGATAGTATGGTTATTATGATTATCATTCAGATTATTATGGCTATTATGATTATTATGGTTTTTATGCCCATTATAATGGTTATTATGATTGTTTCCAGGTTTATTCTGGTTCTTATTATGATTATTATGATTCTTATGTTTTATAGTATGATTATGACGTATATTATGATCATCACTAAGATTATTCTGGTGATTATGTCTATTACGGTTATTATGGCTATAATAACGATTATTAAGGTTATTTCCATGATAATTCTGTTTATTATTTCGATGTTATGATTACTACAGTTAGCATAACTGTTACTACGATTATTACGACTATTATGACAGCAGCTATGATTATTACGATTATCATTACGATTGTCATGATTGTTGTGGTTATTATGTCGATTACTATGATTATTATGGTTGATAGTATGGTTATTATGATTATCATTCAGATTATTATGGCTATTATGATTATTATGGCTTTTATGGCCATTATAATGGTTATTATGATCGTTTTCAAGTTTATTATGGTTATTATTATGATTACTACGATTATTAAGGTTCCTCGTATGATTATGGCGAATATTATGGTCATCACTAAGATTATAATGGCTATTATGATTAATATGGTTTTGATGGCTATCATAATGGTTATTCCGATTTTTCCAGGTTTATTATGGTTATTATTATGATTATTATGTTTTATAGTATGATTAGGACGTATATTATGATCATCACTAAGATTATTCTGGTGATTATGGCTATTACGATTATTATGGCTATAATAACGATTATTAATGTTATTTCCAAGGTAATTCTGGTTATTATTACGTTGTTATGATTATTAGAGTTAGTCTAACAATTACTATGATTATTACGGCTATTATGACTGTTGCTACGATTATCAGAGTTATTATTATGATTGTTATGATTGTTGTTTCTATTATGACGATTACTATGATTATTATGGTTGATAGTGTGGTTATTATGATTTTCATTTAGATTATTATGCCTATTATGGTTATTGTGGTTTTTAAGGCTACTATGATGGTTTTTATGATTTCTTCCAAGTTTATTATGGTTATTATTATGATTATTATGATTATTATGTTTCATAGTGTGATTATGACGAATATTATGGTCATCACTAAGATTATTCTGGTGATTATGACTATTTCGATTATTATGGTTACAATAACGATTATAAAGGTTATTTCCATGACAATTCTGTTTATTACTACGATGTTATGATTATTACAGTTAGTATAACTATTACTATGATTATTGCGACTATTATGATTGTTGCTATCATTATTATGACGATTATTACGATTGTTATGATTGTTGTGGTTATTATGACGATTACTATGATTATTATGGTTGATAGTATGGTTATTATGATTATCATTCAGATTATTATGGCTATTATGATTGTTATGGTTTTTATGGCCATTATAATGGTTATTATGATTGTTTGCTAGTTTATTATGGTTCTTATTATGATTATTATGATTATTATGTTTCATAGTATGATTATGAATAATATTATGATGATCACTATGATTATTCTGGTGATTATGTCTTTCACGATTATTATGGCTACTATAAAGATTACTAAGGTTATTTCCATGTTAATTCTGTTTAGTATTGCAATGTTATGATAATGACAGTTGGTATAACTATTACTATGATTATTACGGCTATTGTGATTGTTGCTACTATTACCATAATTATTATTATGATTGCTATGGTTTTTGTGGTTATTATGACGTATATTATGATCATCACTAAGATTATTCCGGTGATTATGACTATTACGATTATTATGGCTATAATAACGATTATTAAGGTTATTTCCATCATAATTCTGTTTATTATTTCGATGTTATGATTACTACAGTTAGCATAACCATTACTACGATTATTACGACTATTATGACTGTTGCTATGATTATTACGATTATTATTGCGATTGTCATGATTGTTGTGGTTATTATGACGATTACTATGATTAATATGGTTGACAGTGTGCTTATTATGATTATCATTTGGATTATTATGGCTATTACTATTATTATGGTTTTCATTGCTGCTATTAATGGTTATTATGATTGTTTCCAAGTTTATTATGGTTATTATCATGATTACTACGATTATTATGTTTCATAGTGTGATTATGACGAATATTATGATCATCACTAAGATTATTCTGGTGATTATGACTATTACGATTATTATGGTTATAATAACGATTATTAAGGTTATTTCCATGATAATTCTGTTTATTATTTCGATGTTGTGATTACTACAGTTAGCATAACTACTACTATGGTTATTACGACTATTGTGACTGCTGCTATGATTAGTATGATTATTATTACGATTGTTATGATTGTAGTTGTTATTATGGCGGTTACTATGATTATTATGGTTGACAGTGTGGTTATTTTGATTATAATTTAGATTATTATGGCTATTACTATTATTATGGTCTTCATGGCTATTATAATGGTTATTATGATTGCTTCCAAGTTTATTATGGTTATTATTATGATTATTACGATTATTATGTTTCATAGTGTGATTAAGACGAATATTATGATCCACACTAAGATTACTCTGGTGATTATGACTGTTACGATTATTATGGTTATAATAACGATTATAAAGGTTATTTCCGTGACACTTCTGTTTATTGCTACGATGTTATGATTATTACAGTTAGTATAACTATTACTATGATTATAGAGGCTATTATGATTGTTGCTATGATTATTATGATTATTATTACGATTGTTATGATTGTTGTGGTTATTATGACAATTACTATGATTATTATGGTTGATAGTGTGGTTATTCTGATTATTATCTATATTATTATGGCTGTTACGTTTATTATGGTTTTTATGTCTATTATAATGGTTATTATGATTGTTTCCAAGTTTATTATTGTTATTCTTATGATTTCTATGATTATTACGTTTCATAGTATGATTATGACGAATATTATGATCATCACTAAGACTATTCTGGTGGTTTTGACTATGACGATTATTATGGCTATAATAACGATTATTAATGTTATTTCCAAGGTAATTCTGTTTATTATTACGTTGTTATGATTATTACAATTTGTCTAACTATCACTATGATTATTACGGCTATTATGATGGTTGCTACAATTATCATAGTTATTATTACGATTGTTATGATTTCTGTGGTTATTATGACGGTTACTATGATTATTATGGTTGATAGTATGGTTATTATGATTATCATGCAGGTTATTATGGCTATTACGATTATTATGGTTTTTATGGCCATTAAAATGGTTATTATGATTCTTTCCAGGTTTATTATGGTTATTATTATGATTATTATGATTATTATGTTTTATAGTATGATTATGACGTATATTATGGTCATCACTAAGATTATTCTGGTGATTATGACTATTACGATTATTATGGCTATAATAACGATTATTAATGTTATTTCCATGATAATTCTGTTTATTATTTCGATGTTATGATTACTACAGTTAGCATAACTATTACTACGATTATTACGACTATTATGACAGTTGCTATGATTTTCACGATTATTATTACGATTGTCATGATTGTTGTGGTTATTATGACGATTACTATGATTGTTATGGTTGATAGTGTGGTTATTATGATTATCATTTAGATTATTATGACTATTATTATTATTATGGTTGTATGGCTGTTACAATGTTAATTATGGTTGTTTCCACGTTTATTATTGTTATTATTATGATTATTACGATTATTATGTTTCATAGTGTGATTATGACGAATATTATGTTCATCACTAAGATTTTTCTGGTGATTATAACTATTACGATTATCATGGTTATAATAACGATTATAAAGGTTATTTCCATTACAATTCCGTTTATTACTACGATGTTATGATTATTACAGTTAGTATAACTATTACTATGATCATTACGGCTATTATGATTGTTGCTATGATTATTACGATTATTATTACGATTGTTATGATTGTTGTGCTTATTATGAGGATTACTATGATTATTATGGCTGATAGTGTGGTTATTATGATCATCATTTAGATTATTATGGCTGTTACGTTTATTATGGTTTTTATGTCCATCATAATGGTTATTATGATTTTTCCAGGTTTATTATGGTTATTATTATGATTATTACGATTACTATGTTTCATAGTGTGATTATGACGAATATTATGATCATCACTAAGATTATTCTGGTGATTATGACTATTACGATTATTACAGCTATAATAACGATTATTAAGGTTATTTCCATGATAATTCTGTTTATTGTTACGATGTTATGATTGTTACAGTTAGTCTAACTATTACTATGATTATTACGGCTATTCTGATTGTTGCTACGATCATCATAATTATTATTACGATTGCTATGATTTTTGTGGTTATTATGACGGTTACTATGATTATTATGGTTGACAGTACGGTTATTACGATTATCATTCAGATTATTATGGCTATTATGATTATTATGGTTTTTATGGCCATTATAATGGTTGTTATGATTTTTCAAGTTTTATTATGATTATTATTATGATTATTACGATTATTATGTTTCATAGTGTGATTATGACGAATATTATGATCATCACTAAGATTATTCTGGTGATTATGTCTATTACGATTATTACAGCTATAATAACGATTATTAATGTTATTTCCATGATAATTCTGTTTATTATAACGTTGTTATGTTTATTACAGTTAGTATATCTATTACTATGATTATTAAAGCTATTACGATTGTTGCTATGATCATTACAATTATTATTGCGATTGGTATGATTATTGTGGTTATTATGACGGTTACTATGATCATTATGGTTGATAGTATGGTTATTATGCTTATCATTCAGATTATTATGGCTATTATGATTGTTATGGTTTTTATGGCCATTATAATGGTTATTATGATTGTTTCCTAGTTTATTATGGTTCTTATTATGATTATTATGATTATTATGCTTCATAGTATGATTATGAAGAATATTATGATGATCACTATGATTATTCTGGTGATCATGTCTTTCACGATTATTATGGCTACTATAAAGATTACTAAGGTTATTTCCATGTTAATTCTGTTTAGTATTGCAATGTTATGATTATTACAGTTGGTATAACTATGACTATGATTATCGGGTCTATTATGATTGGTGCTATGATTATTATGATTATTAATACGATTCTTATGATTGTTGTGGTTATTATGACGATTCCTATGATTATTATGGTTGATAGTGTGGTTATTATGTTTATCATTTAGATTATTATACCTATTATGGTTATTATGGATGTTATGGCTATTATAATGTTTATTATGGTTGCTTCCAAGCTTATTATGGTTATTATTATGATTATTACGATTATTATGTTTCATAGTGTGATTATGACGAATATTATGATCATCACTAAGATTATTCTGGTGATTATGACTATTACGATTATTACAGCTATAATAACGATTATTAAGGTTATTTCCATGATAATTCTGTTTATTGTTACGATGTTATGATTGTTACAGTTAGTCTAACTATTACTATGATTATTACGGCTATTCTGATTGTTGCTACGATCATCATAATTATTATTATGATTGCTATGATTTTTGTGGTTATTATGACGGTTACTATGATTATTATGGTTGACAGTACGGTTATTACGATTATCATTCAGATTATTATGGCTATTATGATTATTATGGTTTTTATGGCCATTATAATGGTTGTTATGATTTTTCAAGTTTTATTATGATTATTATTATGATTATTACGATTATTATGTTTCATAGTGTGATTATGACGAATATTATGATCATCACTAAGATTATTCTGGTGATTATGTCTATTACGATTATTACAGCTATAATAACGATTATTAAGGTTATTTCCATGATAATTCTGTTTATTGTAACGATGTTGCGATTATTACAGTTAGTATAAATATTACTATGATCAGTACGGCTATTATGATTGTTGCTACGATTATCATAGTTATTATTATGATTGTTTTGATTTTTGTGGTTATTATGACGGTTACTATGATTATTATGGTTGATAGTATGGTTATTATGATTATCATGCTGATTATTATGGCTATTACGATTATTATGGTTTTTATGGCCATTATAATGGTTATTATGATTGTTTCCAAGTTTATTATGGTCCTTATTATGATTATTATGATTATTATGTTTCATAGTATGATTATGACGAATATTATGATCATCACTAAGATTATTCTGGTGGTTTTGACTATGACGATTATTATGGCTAGAATAACGATTATTAATGTTATTTCGAAGGTAATCCTGTTTATTATTACGTTGTTATGATTATTACAGTTAGTATAACTATTACTATGATTATTACGGCTATTATGATTGTTGCTATGATTATTAGGATTATTACTACGATTGTTATGATTGTTGTAGTTATTATGGCGGTTACTGTGATTATTATGGTTGACAGTTTGGTTATTATAATTATCATTCAGATTATTACGGCTATTATGATTATTATGGTTTTTATGGCTGTTACAATGGTAATTATGATTGTTTCCAGGTTTATTATGGTTATCAATATGATTATTATGATTATGACGTTTCATAGTGTGATTATGACGAATATTATGATCATCACTAAGATTATTCTGGTGATTATGTCTATCACGATTGTTATTGTTATAATAATGATTATTGAGGTTATTTCCAAGATAATTCTGTTTATTGTTACGATGTTATGACTATTACAGTTAGTATAACTATTACTATGATCATTACGGCTATTATGATTGTTGCTATGATTATTAGGATTGTTACTACGATTGTTATGATTGTTGTGGTTATACTGGCGGTTACTATGATTATTATGGTTGATAGTATGGTTATTATGATTATCATTCAGATTATTATGGCTGTTATGATTGTTATGGTTTTTATGGCCATTATAATGGTTATTATGATTGTTTCCTAGTTTATTATGGTCCTTATTATGATTATTATGATTATTATGGTTCATAGTGTGATTATGACGAATATTATGATCATCACTATGATTATTCTGGTGATTATGTCTTTCACGATTATTATGGCTACTATAAAGATTACTAAGGTTATTTCCATGTTAATTCTGTTTAGTATTGCAATGTTATGATTACTACAGTTAGCATAACTATTACTATGGTTATTACGACTATTGTGACTGCTGCTATGATTAGTATGATTATTATTACAATTGTTATGATTGTTGTGGTTATTATGACGATTACTATGATTGTTCTGGTTGATAGTGTGGTTATTATGATTATCATTTAGATTATTATGACTATTATTATTATTATGGTTTGTATGGCTGTTACAATGTTAATTATGATTGTTTCCACGTTTATTATTGTTATTATTATGATTATTACGGTTATTATGTTTCATAGTGTGATTATGACTGATATTATGATCATCACTAAGATTATTCTGGTGATTATGTCAATTACGATTATTACAGCTATAATAACGATTATTAAGGTTATTTCCATGATAATTCTGTTTATTGTAACGATGTTATGATTATTACAGTTAGTCTAACTATTACTATGATTATTACGGCTATTATGATAGTTGCTACAATCATCATAATTATTATTATGATTGCTATCATTTTTGTGGTTATTATGACGGTTACTATGATTATTATGGTTGACAGTACGGTTATTACGATTATCATTCAGATTATTATGGCTATTATGATTATTATGGTTTTTATGGCCATTATAATGGTTATTATGATTTGTCAAGTTTTATTATGGTTATTATTATGTCTGTTATGATTATTATGTTTCTTAGTATGATTATGACGAATATTATCATAATCACTAAGATTATTCTGGTGATTTTGATTATGACGATTATTATGGCCATAATAACGGTTATTAAGGTTATTTCCATGTTAATTCTGTTTATTATTTCGATGTTATGATTACTACAGTTAGCATAACTATTACTATGATTATTACGACTATTATGACTGTTGCTATGATTAGTATGATTATTATCACGATTGTTAAGATTCTTGTGGCTATTATGACGATTACTATGATTATTATGGTTGATAGTGTGGTTATTATGATTATCATTTAGATTATTATGCCTGTTATGGTTATTATGGTTTTTATGGCTACTATAATGGTTTCTATGATTGCTTCCAAGTTTATTATGGTTATTATTATGATTATTATGATTATTATGTTTTATAGTGTGATTATGACGAATATTATGATCGTCACTAAGCCTATTCTGGTGGTTTTGACTATGACGATTATTATGGCTATAATAACGATTATTAATGTTATTTCCGAGGTAATTCTGTTTATTATTACGTTGTTATGATTATTACAATTAGTCTAACTATTACTATGATTATTACGGCTATTATGATTGTTGCTACAATTATCATAGTTATTATTACGAATGTTATGATTTCTGTGGTTATTATGACGGTTACTATGATTATTATGGTTGATAGTATGGTTATTATGATTATCATGCAGATTATTATGGCTATTACGATTATTATGGTTTTTATGGCCATTATAATGGTTATTATGATTCTTTCCAGGTTTATTATGGTTATTATTATGATTATTATGATTATTATGTTTTATAGTATGATTATGACGTATATTATGATCATCACTAAGATTATTCAGGTGATTATGACTATTACGATTATTACGGCTATAATAACGGTTATTAAGGTTATTTCCATGATAATTCTGTTTATTATTTCGATGTTATGATTACTACAGTTAGCATAACTATTACTACGATTATTACGACTATTATGACTGTTGCTATGACTTTTACGATTATTATTACGATTGTCATGATTGTTGTGGTTATTATGACGATTACTATGATTGTTATGGTTGATAGTGTGGTTATTATGATTATCATTTAGATTATTATGACTATTATTATTATTATGGTTTGTATGGCTGTTACAATGTTAATTATGATTGTTTCCACGTTTATTATTGTTATTATTATGATTATTACGATTATTATGTTTCATAGTGTGATTATGACGAATATTATGTTCATCATTAAGATTTTTCTGGTGATTATGACTATTACGATTGTCATGGTTATAATAACGATTAGAAAGGTTATTTCCATTACAATTCCGTTTATTACTACGATGTTATGATTATTACAGTTAGTATAACTATTACTATGATCATTACGGCTATTATGATTGTTGCTATGATTATTACGATTATTATTACGATTGTTATGATTGTTGTGCTTATTATGAGGATTACTATGATTATTATGGCTGATAGTGTGGTTATTATGATCATCATTTAGATTATTATGGCTGTTACGTTTATTATGGTTTTTATGGCCATCATAATGGTTATTATGATTTTTCAAGTTTTATTATGATTATTATTATGATTATTACGATTATTATGTTTCATAGTGTGATTATGACGAATATTATGATCATCACTAAGATTATTCTGGTGATTATGTCTATTACGATTATTACAGCTATAATAACGATTATTAAGGTTATTTCCATGACAATTCTGTTTATTATAACGTTGTTATGTTTATTACAGTTAGTATATCTATTACTATGATTATTAAAGCTATTACGATTGTTGCTTTGATCATTATAATTATTATTGCGATTGGTATGATTATTGTGGTTATTATGACGGTTACCATGATTATTATGGTTGACAGTACGGTTATTACGATTATCATTCAGATTATTATGGCTATTATGATTATTATGGTTTTTATGGCCATTATAATGGTTATTATGATTTTTCAAGTTTTATTATGATTATTATTATGATTATTACGATTATTATGTTTCATAGTGTGATTATGACGAATATTATGATCATCACTAAGATTATTCTGGTGATTATGTCTATTACGATTATTACAGCTATAATAACGATTATTAAGGTTATTTCCATGATAATTCTGTTTATTGTTACGATGTTATGATTATTACAGTTAGTCTAACTATTACTATGATTATTATGGCTATTATGATTGTTGCTACGATCATCATAATTATTATTATGATTGCTATGATTTTTGTGGTTATTATGACGTTTACTATGATTATTATGGTTGACAGTACGGTTATTACGATTATCATTCAGATTATTATGGCTATTATGATTATTACGGTTTTTATGGCCATTATAATGGTTATTATGATTTTTCAAGTTTTATTATGGTTATTATTATGATTATTATGATTATTATGTTTTATTGTATGATTATGACGTATATTATGATCATCACTAAGATTATTCTGGTGATTATGACTATTACAGTTATTATGGCTGTAATAGCGATTATTAAGGTTATTTCCATGATAATTCTGTTTATTATTTCGATGCTATGATTACTGCAGTTAGCATAACTATTACTATGATCATTACGGCTATTATGATTGTTGCTATGATTATTATGATTATTATTACGATTGTTATGATTGTTGTGGTTATTATGACGATTACTATGATTATTATGGTTGATAGTGTGGTTATTATGATTATTATCTAGATTGTTATGGCTGTTACGTTTATTATGGTTTTTATGGCCATCATAATGGTTATTATGATTGCTTCCAAGTTTATTATGGTTATTATTATGATTATTACGATTATTATGTTTCATAGTGTGATTATGACGAATATTATGATCATCACTAAGACTATTCTGTTGATTATGTCTATTACGATTATTACAGCTATAATAACGATTATTAAGGTTATTTCCATGATAATTCTGTTTATTATTTCGATGTTATGATTACTACAGTTAGCATAACTATTACTATGGTTATTACGACTATTGTGACTGCTGCTATGATTAGTATGATTATTATTACAATTGTTATGATTGTTGTGGTTATTATGACGATTACTATGATTATTATGGTTGACAGTGTGGTTATTTTGATTATAATTTAGATTATTATGGCTATTACTATTATTATGGTTTTCGTGGCTATTATAATGGTTATTATGATTGCTTCCAAGTTTATTATGGTTATTATTATGATTATTACGATTATTATGTTTCATAGTGTGATTATGACTAATATTATGATCATCACTAAGATTATTCTGGTGATTATGTCTATTACGATTATTACAGCTATAATAACGATTATTAAGGTTATTTCCATGATAATTCTGTTTATTGTTACGATGTTATGATTATTACAGTTAGTCTAACTATTACTATGATTATTACGGCTATTATGATTGTTGCTACGATCATCATAATTATTATTACGATTGACATCATTGTTGTGGTTATTATGACGATTACTATGATTATTATGGGTGATAGTATGGTTATTATGATTATCATTCAGATTATTATGGCTATTATGATTGTTATGGTTTTTATGGCCTTTATAATGGTTATTATGATTGTTTCCTAGTTTATTATGGTTCTTATTATGATTATTATGATTATTATGCTTCATAGTATGATTATGAAGAATATTATGATGATCACTATGATTATTCTGGTGATCATGTCTTTCACGATTATTATGGCTACTATAAAGGTTACTAAGGTTATTTCCATGTTAATTCTGTTTAGTATTGCAATGTTATGATTATTACAGTTGGTATAACTATGACTATGATTATCGGGTCTATTATGATTGGTGCTATGATTATTATGATTATTAATACGATTCTTATGATTGTTGTGGTTATTATGACGATTCCTATGATTATTATGGTTGATAGTGTGGTTATTATGTTTATCATTTAGATTATTATACCTATTATGGTTATTATGGATGTTATGGCTATTATAATGGTTATTATGGTTGCTTCCAAGCTTATTATGGTTATTATTATGATTATTACGATTATTATGTTTCATAGTGTGATTATGACGAATATTATGATCATCACTAAGATTATTCTGGTGATTATGACTATTACGATTATTACAGCTATAATAACGATTATTAAGGTTATTTCCATGATAATTCTGTTTATTGTTACGATGTTATGATTGTTACAGTTAGTCTAACTATTACTATGATTATTACGGCTATTATGATTGTTGCTACGATCATCATAATTATTATTATGATTGCTATGATTTTTGTGGTTATTATGACGGTTACTATGATTATTATGGTTGACAGTACGGTTATTACGATTATCATTCAGATTATTATGGCTATTATGATTATTATGGTTTTTATGGCCATTATAATGGTTGTTATTTTTTTTCAAGTTTTATTATGATTATTATTATGATTATTACGATTATTATGTTTCATAGTGTGATTATGACGAATATTATGATCATCACTAAGATTATTCTGGTGATTATGTCTATTACGATTATTACAGCTATAATAACGATTATTAAGGTTATTTCCATGATAATTCTGTTTATTGTTACGATGTTATGATTATTACAGTTAGTATAACTATTACTATGATTATTACGGCTATTATGATTGTTGCTACGATCATCATAATTATTATTATGATTGCTATGATTTTTGTGGTTATTATGACGTTTACTATGATTATTATGGTTGACAGTATGGTTATTATGATTATCATGCAGGTTATTATGGCTATTACGATGATTATGGTTTTTATGGCCATTATAATGGTTATTATGATTCTTTCCAGGTTTATTATGGTTATTATTATGATTATTATGATTATTATGTTTTATAGTATGATTATGACGTATATTATGATCATCACTAAGATTATTCTGGTGATTATGACTATTACGATTATTATGGCTATAATAACGATTATTAAGGTTATTTGCATGATAATTCTGTTTATTATAACGTTGTTATGATTATTACAGTTAGTATATCTATCACTATGGTTATTAAAGCTATCACGATTGTTGCTATGATCTTTATAATTATTATTGCGATTGGTATGATTGTTGTGGTTATTATGACGGTTACTATGATTATTATGGTTGATAGTATGGTTATTATGATTATCATTCAGATTACTATGGCTATTATGATTGTTATGGTTTTTATGGCCATTATAATGGTTATTATGATTGTTTCCTAGTTTATTATGGTTCTTATTATGATTATTATGATTATTATGTTTCATAGTATGATTATGAAGAATATTATGATGACCTCTATGATTATTCTGGTGATTATGTCTTTCACGATTATTATGGCTACTATAAAGATTACTAAGGTTATTTCCATGTTAATTCTGTTTAGTATTGCAATGTTATGATTACTACAGTTAGCATAACTATTACTATGGTTATTACGACTATTGTGACTGCTGCTATGATTAGTATGATTATTATTACAATTGTTATGATTGTTGTGGTTATTATGACGATTACTATGATTGTTATGGTTGATAGTGTGGTTATTATGATTATCATTTAGATTATTATGACTATTATTATTATTATGGTTTGTATGGCTGTTACAATGTTAATTATGATTGTTTCCACGTTTATTATTGTTATTATTATGATTATTACGATTATTATGTTTCATAGTGTGATTATGACGAATATTATGACCATCACTAAGATTATTCTGGTGATTATGGCTATTACGATTATTATGGCTGTAATAACGATTATTAAGGTTATTTCCATGATAATTCTGTTTATTATTTCGATGCTATGATTACTGCAGTTAGCATAACTATTACTATGATCATTACGGCTATTATGATTGTTGCTATGATTATTCTGATTATTATTACGATTGTTATGATTGTTGTGGTTATTATGACGATTACTATGATTATTATGGTTGATAGTGTGGTTATTATGATTATTATCTAGATTGTTATGGCTGTTACGTTTATTATGGTTTTTATGGCCATCATAATGGTTATTATGATTGCTTCCAAGTTAATTATGGTTATTATTATGATTATTACGATTATTATGTTTCATAGTGTGATTATGACTAATATTATGATCATCACTAAGATTATTCTGGTGATTATGTCTTTCACGATTATTATGGCTACTATAAAGGTTACTAAGGTTATTTCCATGTTAATTCTGTTTAGTATTGCAATGTTATGATTACTACAGTTAGCATAACTATTACTATGGTTATTACGACTATTGTGACTGCTGCTATGATTAGTATGATTATTATTACGATTGTTATGATTGTTGTGGTTATTATGACGATTACTATAATTGTTATGGTTGATAGTGTGGTTATTATGATTATCATTTAGATTATTATGACTATTATTATTATTATGGTTTGTATGGCTGTTACAATGTTAATTATGATTGTTTCCACGTTTATTATTGTTATTATTATGATTATTACGATTATTATGTTTCATAGTGTAATTATGACGAATATTATGACCATCACTAAGATTATTCTGGTGATTATGGCTATTACGATTATTATGGCTGTAATAACGATTATTAAGGTTATTTCCATGATAATTCTGTTTATTGTTACGGTGTTATGATTATTACAGTTAGTCTAACTATTACTATGATTATTACGGCTATTATGATTGTTGCTACGATCATCATAATTATTATTACGATTGACATCACTGTTGTGGTTATTATGACGATTACTATGATTATTATGGGTGATAGCACGGTTGTTATGATTATTATCCAGATTATTATGTCTATTATTATTATTATGGTTTTTATGGCTATTATAATGGTTATTATGATTGTTTCCAAGATTATTATTTTTATCATTATGATTATTATGATTATCATGTTTCATTGTATGATTATGACGTATATTATCGTCATCACTAAGATTATTCTGGTGATTATGACTATTACGACTATTACAGCTATAATAACGGTTATTAAGGTTATTTCCATGCTAATTCTGTTTATTGTTACGATGATATGATTATTACAGTTAGTCTAACTATTACTATGGTTATTACGGCTATTATGATTGTTGCTACGACCATCATAATTATTATTACGATTGACATCATTGTTGTGGTTATTATGACGATTACTATGATTATTATGGGTGATAGCACGGTTATTATGATTATCATTTAGATTATTATGACTATTATTATTATTATGGTTTGTATGGCTGTTACAATGTTAATTATGACTGTTTCCACGTTTATTATTGTTATTATTATGATTATTACGGTTATTATGTTTCATAGTGTGATTATGACTGATATTATGATCATCACTAAGATTATTCTGGTGATTATGTCAATTACGATTATTACAGCTATAATAACGATTATTAAGGTTATTTTCATGATAATTCTGTTTATTGTAACGATGTTAAGATTATTACAGTTAGTCTAACTATTACAATGATTATTACGGCTATTATGATTGTTGCTACGATCATCATAATTATTATTATGATTGCTATGATTTTTGTGGTTATTATGACGGTTACTATGATTATTATGGTTGACAGTACGGTTATTACGATTATCATTCAGATTATTATGGCTATTATGATTATTATGGTTTTTATGGCCATTATAATGGTTATTATGATTTGTCAAGTTTTATTATGGTTATTATTATGTCTGTTATGATTATTATGTTTCTTAGTATGATTATGACGAATATTATCATAATCACTAAGATTATTCTGGTGATTTTGACTATGACGATTATTATGGCTATAATAACGGTTATTAAGGTTATTTCCAAGTTAATTCTGTTTATTATTTCGATGTTATGATTACTACAGTTAGCATAACTATTACTATGATTATTACGACTATTATGACTGTTGCTACGATTAGTATGATTGTTATCACGATTGTTAAGATTCTTGTGGCTATTATGGCGATTACTATGATTATTATGGTTGATAGTGTGGTTATTATGATTATCATTTAGATTATTATGCCTATTATGGTTATTATGGTTTTTATAGCTACTATAATGGTTTCTATGATTGCTTCCAAGTTTATTATGGTTATTATTATGATTATTATGATTATTATGGTTCCTAGTATGATCATGACGAATATTATGATCATCACTAAGATTATTCTGGTGAATATGACTATTACGATTATTATGGTTATAATAACGATTATTAAGGTTATTTCCATGACAATTCTGTTTATTATAACGTTGTTATGTTTATTACAGTTAGTATATCTATTACTATGATTATTAAAGCTATTACGATTGTTGCTATGATCATTATAATTATTATTGCGATTGGTATGATTATTGTGGTTATTATGACGGTTACTATGATCATTATGGTTGACAGTATGGTTATTATGATTATCATTCAGATTATTATGGCTATTATGATTGTTATGGTTTTTATGGCCATTATAATGGTTATTATGATTGTTTCCTAGTTTATTATGGTTCTTATTATGATTATTATGATTATTATGCTTCATAGTATGATTATGAAGAATATTATGATGATCACTATGATTATTCTGGTGATCATGTCTTTCACGATTATTATGGCTACTATAAAGGTTACTAAGGTTATTTCCATGTTAATTCTGTTTAGTATTGCAATGTTATGATTATTACAGTTGGTATAACTATGACTATGATTATCGGGTCTATTATGATTGGTGCTATGATTATTATGATTATTAATACGATTCTTATGATTGTTGTGGTTATTATGACGATTCCTATGATTATTATGGTTGATAGTGTGGTTATTATGTTTATCATTTAGATTATTATACCTATTATGGTTATTATGGATGTTATGGCTATTATAATGGTTATTATGGTTGCTTCCAAGCTTATTATGGTTATTATTATGATTATTACGATTATTATGTTTCATAGTGTGATTATGACGAATATTATGATCATCACTAAGATTATTCTGGTGATTATGGCTATTACGATTATTACAGCTATAATAACGATTATTAAGGTTATTTCCATGATAATTCTGTTTATTGTTACGATGTTATGATTGTTACAGTTAGTCTAACTATTACTATGATTATTACGGCTATTATGATTGTTGCTACGATCATCATAATTATTATTATGATTGCTATGATTTTTGTGGTTATTATGACGGTTACTATGATTATTATGGTTGACAGTACGGTTATTACGATTATCATTCAGATTATTATGGCTATTATGATTATTATGGTTTTTATGGCCATTATAATGGTTGTTATGATTTTTCAAGTTTTATTATGATTATTATTATGATTATTACGATTATTATGTTTCATAGTGTGATTATGACGAATATTATGATCATCACTAAGATTATTCTGGTGATTATGTCTATTACGATTATTACAGCTATAATAACGATTATTAAGGTTATTTCCATGATAATTCTGTTTATTGTTACGATGTTATGATTATTACAGTTAGTATAACTATTACTATGATTATTACGGCTATTATGATTGTTGCTACGATCATCATAATTATTATTATGATTGCTATGATTTTTGTGGTTATTATGACGTTTACTATGATTATTATGGTTGACAGTATGGTTATTATGATTATCATGCAGGTTATTATGGCTATTACGATGATTATGGTTTTTATGGCCATTATAATGGTTATTATGATTCTTTCCAGGTTTATTATGGTTATTATTATGATTATTATGATTATTATGTTTTATAGTATGATTATGACGTATATTATGATCATCACTAAGATTATTCTGGTGATTATGACTATTACGATTATTATGGCTACTATAAAGATTACTAAGGTTATTTCCATGTTAATCCTGTTTAGTATTGCAATGTTATGATTACTACAGTTAGCATAACTATTACTATGGTTATTACGACTATTGTGACTGCTGCTATGATTAGTATGATTATTATTACAATTGTTATGATTGTTGTGGTTATTATGACGATTACTATGATTGTTATGGTTGATAGTGTGGTTATTATGATTATCATTTAGATTATTATGACTATTATTATTATTATGGTTTGAATGGCTGTTACAATGTTAATTATGATTGTTTCCACGTTTATTATTGTTATTATTATGATTATTACGGTTATTATGTTTCATAGTGTGATTATGACTGATATTATGATCATCACTAAGATTATTCTGGTGATTATGTCAATTACGATTATTACAGCTATAATAACGATTATTAAGGTTATTTCCATGATAATTCTGTTTATTGTAACGATGTTATGATTATTACAGTTAGTCTAACTATTACTATAATTATTACAGCTATTATGATTGTTGCTACGATCATCATAATTATTATTATGATTGCTATGATTTTTGTGGTTATTATGACGGTTACTATGATTATTATGGTTGACAGTACGGTTATTACGATTATCATTCAGATTATTATGGCTATTATGATTATTATGGTTTTTATGGCCATTATAATGGTTATTATGATTTGTCAAGTTTTATTATGGTTATTATTATGTCTGTTATGATTATTATGTTTCTTAGTATGATTATGACGAATATTATCATAATCACTCAGATTATTATGGTGATTTTGACTATGACGATTATTATGGCTATAATAACGGTTATTAAGGTCATTTCCATGTTAATTCTGTTTATTATTTCGATGTTATGATTACTACAGTTAGCATAACTATTACTATGATTATTACGACTATTATGACTGTTGCTATGATTAGTATGATTATTATCACGATTGTTAAGATTCTTGTGGCTATTATGGCGATTACTATGATTATTATGGTTGATAGTGTGGTTATTATGATTATCATTTAGATTATTATGCCTATTATGGTTATTATGGTTTTTATGGCTACTATAATGGTTTCTATGATTGCTTCCAAGTTTATTATGGTTATTATTATGATTATTATGATTATTATGGTTCCTAGTATGATCATGACGAATATTATGATCATCACTAAGATTATTCTGGTGAATATGACTATTACGATTATTATGGTTATAATAACGATTATTAAGGTTATTTCCATGACAATTCTGTTTATTATAACGTTGTTATGTTTATTACAGTTAGTATATCTATTACTATGATTATTAAAGCTATTACGATTGTTGCTATGATCATTATAATTATTATTGCGATTGGTATGATTATTGTGGTTATTATGACGGTTACTATGATCATTATGGTTGACAGTATGGTTATTATGATTATCATTCAGATTATTATGGCTATTATGATTATTATGGTTTTTATGGCTGTTACAATGGTAATTATGATTGTTTCCAGGTTTATTATGGTTATCAATATGATTATTATGATTATGACGTTTCATAGTATGATTATGACGAATATTATGATCATCACTAAGATTATTCTGGTGATTATGTCTATCACGATTGTTATTGTTATAATAATGATTATTAAGGTTATTTCCAAGATAATTCTGTTTATTGTTACGATGTTATGACTATTACAGTTAGTATAACTATTACTATGATTATTACGGCTATTATGATTGTTGCAACGATCATCATAATTATTATTATGATTGTTCTGATTGTTGTGTTTATTATGATGGTTACTATGATTATTATGGTTGATAGTATGGTTATTATGATTATCATTCAGATTATTATGGCTGTTATGATTGTTATGGTTTTTATGGCCATTATAATGGTTATTATGATTGTTTCCTAGTTTATTATGGTCCTTATTATGATTATTATGATTATTATGTTTCATAGTATGATTATGACGAATATTATGATCATCACTAAGATTATTCTGGTGGTTTTGACTATGACGATTATTATGGCTATAATAACGATTATTAATGTTATTTCGAAGGTAATCCTGTTTATTATTACGTTTTTATGATTATTACAGTTAGTCTAACTATTACTATTATTATTACGGCCATTATGGTTGTTGCTACGATTATCATAGTTATTATCATGATCGTTATGATTTTTGTGGTCATTATGGCGGTTACTATGATTATTATGGTTGATAGTATGGATATTATGATTATCATGCATATTATTATGGCTATTACGATTATTATGGTTTTTATGGCCATTACAATGGTTATTATGATTGTTTCCAAGTTTATTATGGTTCTTATTATGATTATTATGATTATTATGTTTCATAGTATGATTATGACGTATATTATGATCATCACTCAGATTATTCTGGTGATTATGACTATTACGATTATTATGCCTATAATAACGAGTATTAAGATTATTTCCAAGATAATTCTGTTTATTGTGACGATGTTATGATTACTACAGTTAGCACAACTATTACTATGATCATTACGGCTATTATGATTGTTGCTATGATTATTATTACGGTTGTTATGATTGTTGTGGTTATTATGACGATTACTATGATTATTATGGTTGATAGTGTGGTTATTATGATTATTATCTAGATTGTTATGGCTGTTACGTTTATTATGGTTTTTATGGCCATCATAATGGTTATTATGATTGTTTCCTAGTTTATTATGGTTCTTATTATGATTATTATGATTATTATGTTTCATAGTATGATTATGACGTATATTATGATCGTCACTCAGATTATTCTGGTGATTATGACTATTACGATTATTATACCTATAATAACGAGTATTAAGATTATTTCCAAGATAATTCTGTTTATTGTGCCGATGTTATGATTACTACAGTTAGCACAACTATTACTATGATCATTACGGCTATTATGATTGTTGCTATGATTATTATTACGGTTGTTATGATTGTTGTGGTTATTATGACGATTACTATGATTATTATGGTTGATAGTGTGGTTATTATGATTATTATCTAGATTGTTATGGCTGTTACGTTTATTATGGTTTTTATGGCCATCATAATGGTTATTATGATTGCTTCCAAGTTTATTATGGTTATTATTATGATTATTACGATTATTATGTTTCATATTGTGATTATGAGGTATATTATCATAATCACTAAGATTATTCTGGTGATTATGACTATTACGATTATTATGGCTATAATAACGTTTATTGAGGTTATTTCCATGATAATTCAGTTTATTATGACGTTGTTATGATTATCAGAGTTAGTCTAACTATTACTATGATTATTACGGCTATTATGATTGTTGCTACGATTATCATAGTTATTATTATGATTGTTATGATTTTTGTGGTTATTATGACGGTTACTATGATTATTATGGTTGATAGTATGGTTATTATGATTATCATGCAGATTATTATGGCTATTACGATTATTATGGTTTTTATGGCCATTATAATGGTTATTATGATTTGTCAAGTTTTATTATGCTTATTATTATGTCTGTTATGATTATTATGTTTCTTAGTATGATTATGACGAATATTATCATAATCACTAAGATTATTCTGGTGATTTTGACTATGACGATTATTATGGCTATAATAACGGTTATTAAGGTTATTTCCATGTTAATTCTGTTTATTATTTCGATGCTATGGTTACTGCAGTTAGCATAACTATTACTATGATCATTACGGCTATTATGATTGTTGCTATGATTATTATGATTATTATTACGATTGTTATGATTGTTGTGGTTATTATGACGATTACTATGATTATTATGGTTGACAGTGTGGTTATTTTGATTATAATTTAGATTATTATGGCTATTACTATTATTATGGTTTTCGTGGCTATTATAATGGTTATTATGATTGCTTCCAAGTTTATTATGGTTATTATTATGATTATTACGATTATAATGTTTCATAGTGTGATTATGACTAATATTATGATCATCACTAAGATTATTCTGGTGATTATGTCAATTACGATTATTACAGCTATAATAACGATTATTAAGGTTATTTCCATGATAATTCTGTTTATTGTAACGATGTTAAGATTATTACAGTTAGTCTAACTATTACTATGATTATTACGGCTATTATGATTGTTGCTACGATCATCATAATTATTATTATGATTGCTATGATTTTTGTGGTTATTATGACGGTTACTATGATTATTATGGTTGACAGTACGGTTATTACGATTATCATTCAGATTATTATGGCTATTATGATTATTATGATTTTTATGGCCATTATAATGGTTATTATGATATGTCAAGTTTTATTATGGTTATTATTATGTCTGTTATGATTATTATGTTTCTTAGTATGATTATGACGAATATTATCATAATCACTAAGATTATTCTGGTGATTTTGACTATGACGATTATTATGGCTATAATAACGGTTATTAAGGTTATTTCCATGTTAATTCTGTTTATTATTTCGATGTTATGATTACTACAGTTAGCATAACTATTACTATGATTATTACGACTATTATGACTGTTGCTACGATTAGTATGATTATTATCACGATTGTTAAGATTCTTGTGGCTATTATGGCGATTACTATGATTATTATGGTTGATAGTGTGGTTATTATGATTATCATTTAGATTATTATGCCTATTATGGTTATTATGGTTTTTATGGCTACTATAATGGTTTCTGTGATTGCTTCCAAGTTTATTATGGTTATTATTATGATTATTATGATTATTATGGTTCCTAGTATGATCATGACGAATATTATGATCATCACTAAGATTATTCTGGTGAATATGACTATTACGATTATTATGGTTATAATAACGATTATTAAGGTTATTTCCATGACAATTCTGTTTATTATAACGTTGTTATGTTTATTACAGTTAGTATATCTATTACTATGATTATTAAAGCTATTACGATTGTTGCTATGATCATTATAATTATTATTGCGATTGGTATGATTATTGTGGTTATTATGACGGTTACTATGATCATTATGGTTGATAGTATGGTTATTATGATTATCATTCAGATTATTATGGCTATTATGATTGTTATGGTTTTTATGGCCATTATAATGGTTATTATGATTGTTTCCTAGTTTATTATGGTTCTTATTATGATTATTATGATTATTATGCTTCATAGTATGATTATGAAGAATATTATGATGATCACTATGATTATTCTGGTGATCATGTCTTTCACGATTATTATGGCTACTATAAAGGTTACTAAGCTTATTTCCATGTTAATTCTGTTTAGTATTGCAATGTTATGATTATTACAGTTGGTATAACTATGACTATGATTATCGGGTCTATTATGATTGGTGCTATGATTATTATGATTATTAATACGATTCTTATGATTGTTGTGGTTATTATGACGATTCCTATGATTATTATGGTTGATAGTGTGGTTATTATGTTTATCATTTAGATTATTATACCTATTATGGTTATTATGGATGTTATGGCTATTATAATGGTTATTATGGTTGCTTCCAAGCTTATTATGGTTATTATTATGATTATTACGATTATTATGTTTCATAGTGTGATTATGACGAATATTATGATCATCACTAAGATTATTCTGGTGATTATGACTATTACGATTATTACAGCTATAATAACGATTATTAAGGTTATTTCCATGATAATTCTGTTTATTGTTACGATGTTATGATTGTTACAGTTAGTCTAACTATTACTATGATTATTACGGCTATTATGATTGTTGCTACGATCATCATAATTATTATTATGATTGCTATGATTTTTGTGGTTATTATGACGGTTACTATGATTATTATGGTTGACAGTACGGTTATTACGATTATCATTCAGATTATTATGGCTATTATGATTATTATGGTTTTTATGGCCATTATAATGGTTGTTATGATTTTTCAAGTTTTATTATGATTATTATTATGATTATTACGATTATTATGTTTCATAGTGTGATTATGACGAATATTATGATCATCACTAAGATTATTCTGGTGATTATGTCTATTACGATTATTACAGCTATAATAACGATTATTAAGGTTATTTCCATGATAATTCTGTTTATTGTTACGATGTTATGATTATTACAGTTAGTATAACTATTACTATGATTATTACGGCTATTATGATTGTTGCTACGATCATCATAATTATTATTATGATTGCTATGATTTTTGTGGTTATTATGACGTTTACTATGATTATTATGGTTGACAGTATGGTTATTATGATTATCATGCAGGTTATTATGGCTATTACGATGATTATGGTTTTTATGGCCATTATAATGGTTATTATGATTCTTTCCAGGTTTATTATGGTTATTATTATGATTATTATGATTATTATGTTTTATAGTATGATTATGACGTATATTATGATCATCACTAAGATTATTCTGGTGATTATGACTATTACGATTATTATGGCTACTATAAAGATTACTAAGGTTATTTCCATGTTAATTCTGTTTAGTATTGCAATGTTATGATTACTACAGTTAGCAGAACTATTACTATGGTTATTACGACTATTGTGACTGCTGCTATGATTAGTATGATTATTATTACAATTGTTATGATTGTTGTGGTTATTATGACGATTACTATGATTGTTATGGTTGATAGTGTGGTTATTATGATTATCATTTAGATTATTATGACTATTATTATTATTATGGTTTGAATGGCTGTTACAATGTTAATTATGATTTTTTCCACGTTTATTATTGTTATTATTATGATTATTACGGTTATTATGTTTCATAGTGTGATTATGACTGATATTATGATCATCACTAAGATTATTCTGGTGATTATGTCAATTACGATTATTACAGCTATAATAACGATTATTAAGGTTATTTCCATGATAATTCTGTTTATTGTAACGATGTTATGATTATTACAGTTAGTCTAACTATTACTATGATTATTACGGCTATTATGATTGTTGCTACGATCATCATAATTATTATTATGATTGCTATGATTTTTGTGGTTATTATGACGGTTACTATGATTATTATGGTTGACAGTACGGTTATTACGATTATCATTCAGATTATTATGGCTATTATGATTATTATGGTTTTTATGGCCATTATAATGGTTATTATGATTTGTCAAGTTTTATTATGGTTATTATTATGTCTGTTATGATTATTATGTTTCTTAGTATGATTATGACGAATATTATCATAATCACTCAGATTATTCTGGTGATTTTGACTATGACGATTATTATGGCTATAATAACGGTTATTAAGGTTATTTCCATGTTAATTCTGTTTATTATTTCGATGTTATGATTACTACAGTTAGCATAACTATTACTATGATTATTATGACTATTATGACTGTTGCTATGATTAGTATGATTATTATCACGATTGTTAAGATTCTTGTGGCCATTATGGCGATTACTATGATTATTATGGTTGATAGTGTGGTTATTATGATTATCATTTAGATTATTATGCCTATTATGGTTATTATGGTTTTTATGGCTACTATAATGGTTTCTATGATTGCTTCCAAGTTTATTATGGTTATTATTATGATTATTATGATTATTATGGTTCCTAGTATGATCATGACGAATATTATGATCATCACTAAGATTATTCTGGTGAATATGACTATTACGATTATTATGGTTATAATAACGATTATTAAGGTTATTTCCATGACAATTCTGTTTATTATAACGTTGTTATGTTTATTACAGTTAGTATAACTATTACTATGATTATTACGGCTATTATGATTGTTGCTATGATTATTAGGATTATTACTACGATTGTTATGATTGTTGTAGTTATTATGGCGGTTACTGTGATTATTATGGTTGACAGTTTGGTTATTATAATTATCATTCAGATTATTACGGCTATTATGATTATTATGGTTTTTATGGCTGTTACAATGGTAATTATGATTGTTTCCAGGTTTATTATGGTTATCAATATGATTATTATGATTATGACGTTTCATAGTATGATTATGACGAATATTATGATCATCACTAAGATTATTCTGGTGATTATGTCTATCACGATTGTTATTGTTATAATAATGATTATTAAGGTTATTTCCAAGATAATTCTGTTTATTGTTACGATGTTATGACTATTACAGTTAGTATAACTATTACTATGATTATTACGGCCATTATGGTTGTTGCTACGATTATCATAGTTATTATCATGATCGTTATGATTTTTGTGGTCATTATGGCGGTTACTATGATTATTATGGTTGATAGTATGGATATTATGATTATCATGCATATTATTATGGCTATTACGATTATTATGGTTTTTATGGCCATTACAATGGTTATTATGATTGTTTCCAAGTTTATTATGGTTCTTATTATGATTATTATGATTATTATGTTTCATAGTATGATTATGACGTATATTATGATCATCACTCAGATTATTCTGGTGATTATGACTATTACGATTATTATACCTATAATAACGAGTATTAAGATTATTTCCAAGATAATTCTGTTTATTGTGACGATGTTATGATTACTACAGTTAGCACAACTATTACTATGATCATTACGGCTATTATGATTGTTGCTATGATTATTATTACGGTTGTTATGATTGTTGTGGTTATTATGACGATTACTATGATTATTATGGTTGATAGTGTGGTTATTATGATTATTATCTAGATTGTTATGGCTGTTACGTTTATTATGGTTTTTATGGCCATCATAATGGTTATTATGATTGTTTCCTAGTTTATTATGGTTCTTATTATGATTATTATGATTATTATGTTTCATAGTATGATTATGACGTATATTATGATCATCACTCAGATTATTCTGGTGATTATGACTATTACGATTATTATACCTATAATAACGAGTATTAAGATTATTTCCAAGATAATTCTGTTTATTGTGCCGATGTTATGATTACTACAGTTAGCACAACTATTACTATGATCATTACGGCTATTATGATTGTTGCTATGATTATTATTACGGTTGTTATGATTGTTGTGGTTATTATGACGATTACTATGATTATTATGGTTGATAGTGTGGTTATTATGATTATTATCTAGATTGTTATGGCTGTTACGTTTATTATGGTTTTTATGGCCATCATAATGGTTATTATGATTGCTTCCAAGTTTATTATGGTTATTATTATGATTATTACGATTATTATGTTTCATATTGTGATTATGAGGTATATTATCATAATCACTAAGATTATTCTGGTGATTATGACTATTACGATTATTATGGCTATAATAACGTTTATTGAGGTTATTTCCATGATAATTCAGTTTATTATGACGTTGTTATGATTATCAGAGTTAGTCTAACTATTACTATGATTATTACGGCTATTATGATTGTTGCTACGATTATCATAGTTATTATTATGATTGTTATGATTTTTGTGGTTATTATGACGGTTACTATGATTATTATGGTTGATAGTATGGTTATTATGATTATCATGCAGATTATTATGGCTATTACGATTATTATGGTTTTTATGGCCATTATAATGGTTATTATGATTTGTCAAGTTTTATTATGCTTATTATTATGTCTGTTATGATTATTATGTTTCTTAGTATGATTATGACGAATATTATCATAATCACTAAGATTATTCTGGTGATTTTGACTATGACGATTATTATGGCTATAATAACGGTTATTAAGGTTATTTCCATGTTAATTCTGTTTATTATTTCGATGCTATGGTTACTGCAGTTAGCATAACTATTACTATGATCATTACGGCTATTATGATTGTTGCTATGATTATTATGATTATTATTACGATTGTTATGATTGTTGTGGTTATTATGACGATTACTATGATTATTATGGTTGATAGTGTGGTTATTATGATTATTATCTAGATTGTTATGGCTGTTACGTTTATTATGGTTTTTATGGCCATCATAATGGTTATTATGATTGCTTCCAAGTTTATTATGGTTATTATTATGATTATTACGATTATTATGTTTCATAGTGTGATTATGACGAATATTATGATCATCACTAAGACTATTCTGTTGATTATGTCTATTACGATTATTACAGCTATAATAACGATTATTAAGATTATTTCCATGATAATTCTGTTTATTATTTCGATGTTATGATTACTACAGTTAGCATAACTATTACTATGGTTATTACGACTATTGTGACTGCTGCTATGATTAGTATGATTATTATTACAATTGTTATGATTGTTGTGGTTATTATGACGATTACTATGATTATTATGGTTGACAGTGTGGTTATTTTGATTATAATTTAGATTATTATGGCTATTACTATTATTATGGTTTTCGTGGCTATTATAATGGTTATTATGATTGCTTCCAAGTTTATTATGGTTATTATTATGATTATTACGATTATTATGTTTCATAGTGTGATTATGACTAATATTATGATCATCACTAAGATTATTCTGGTGATTATGTCAATTACGATTATTACAGCTATAATAACGATTATTAAGGTTATTTCCATGATAATTCTGTTTATTGTAACGATGTTAAGATTATTACAGTTAGTCTAACTATTACTATGATTATTACGGCTATTATGATTGTTGCTACGATCATCATAATTATTATTATGATTGCTATGATTTTTGTGGTTATTATGACGGTTACTATGATTATTATGGTTGACAGTACGGTTATTACGATTATCATTCAGATTATTATGGCTATTATGATTATTATGGTTTTTATGGCCATTATAATGGTTGTTATGATTTTTCAAGTTTTATTATGATTATTATTATGATTATTACGATTATTATGTTTCATAGTGTGATTATGACGAATATTATGATCATCACTAAGATTATTCTGGTGATTATGTCTATTACGATTATTACAGCTATAATAACGATTATTAAGGTTATTTCCATGATAATTCTGTTTATTGTTACGATGTTATGATTATTACAGTTAGTATAACTATTACTATGATTATTACGGCTATTATGATTGTTGCTACGATCATCATAATTATTATTATGATTGCTATGATTTTTGTGGTTATTATGACGTTTACTATGATTATTATGGTTGACAGTATGGTTATTATGATTATCATGCAGGTTATTATGGCTATTACGATGATTATGGTTTTTATGGCCATTATAATGGTTATTATGATTCTTTCCAGGTTTATTATGGTTATTATTATGATTATTATGATTATTATGTTTTATAGTATGATTATGACGTATATTATGATCATCACTAAGATTATTCTGGTGATTATGACTATTACGATTATTATGGCTACTATAAAGATTACTAAGGTTATTTCCATGTTAATTCTGTTTAGTATTGCAATGTTATGATTACTACAGTTAGCATAACTATTACTATGGTTATTACGACTATTGTGACTGCTGCTATGATTAGTATGATTATTATTACAATTGTTATGATTGTTGTGGTTATTATGACGATTACTATGATTGTTATGGTTGATAGTGCGGTTATTATGATTATCATTTAGATTATTATGACTATTATTATTATTATGGTTTGAATGGCTGTTACAATGTTAATTATGATTGTTTCCACGTTTATTATTGTTATTATTATGATTATTACGGTTATTATGTTTCATAGTGTGATTATGACTGATATTATGATCATCACTAAGATTATTCTGGTGATTATGTCAATTACGATTATTACAGCTATAATAACGATTATTAAGGTTATTTCCATGATAATTCTGTTTATTATTTCGATGTTATGATCACTACAGTTAGCATAACTATTACTACGATTATTACGACTATTATGACTGTTGCTATGACTTTTACGATTATTATTACGATTGTCATGATTGTTGTGGTTATTATGACGATTACTATGATTGTTATGGTTGATAGTGTGGTTATTATGATTATCATTTAGATTATTATGACTATTATTATTATTATTGTTTGTATGGCTGTTACAATGTTAATTATGATTGTTTCCACGTTTATTATTGTTATTATTATGATTATTACGATTATTATGTTTCATAGTGTGATTATGACGAATATTATGTTCATCATTAAGATTTTTCTGGTGATTATGACTATTACGATTGTCATGGTTATAATAACGATTATAAAGGTTATTTCCATTACAATTCCGTTTATTACTACGATGTTATGATTATTACAGTTAGTATAACTATTACTATGATCATTACGGCTATTATGATTGTTGCTATGATTATTACGATTATTATTACAATTGTTATGATTGTTGTGCTTATTATGAGGATTACTATGATTATTATGGCTGATAGTGTGGTTATTATGATCATCATTTAGATTATTATGGCTGTTACGTTTATTATGGTTTTTATGGCCATCATAATGGTTATTATGATTTTTCCAGGTTTATTATGGTTATTATTATGATTATTACGATTATTATGTTTCATAGTGTGATTATGACGAATATTATGACCATCACTAAGATTATTCTGGTGATTATGGCTATTACGATTATTATGGCTGTAGTAACGATTATTAAGGTTATTTCCATGATAATTCTGTTTATTATTTCGATGCTATGATTACTGCAGTTAGCATAACTATTACTATGATTATTACGGCTATTATGATTGTTGCTATGATTATTATGATTATTATTACAATTGTTATGATTGTTGTGGTTATTATGACGATTACTATGATTATTATGGTTGACAGTGTGGTTATTTTGATTATAATTTAGATTATTATGGCTATTACTATTATTATGGTTTTCGTGGCTATTATAATGGTTATTATGATTGCTTCCAAGTTTATTATGGTTATTATTATGATTATTACGATTATTATGTTTCATAGTGTGATTATGACTAATATTATGAACATCACTAAGATTATTCTGGTGATTATGTCTATTACGATTATTACAGCTATAATAACGATTATTAAGGTTATTTCCATGATAATTCTGTTTATTGTTACGATGTTATGATTATTACAGTTAGTCTAACTATTACTATGATTATTACGGCTATTATGATTGTTGCTACGATCATCATAATTATTATTACGATTGACATCACTGTTGTGGTTATTATGACGATTACTATGATTATTATGGGTGATAGCACGGTTGCTATGATTATTATCCAGATTATTATGTCTATTATTATTATTATGGTTTTTATGGCTATTATAATGGTTATTATGATTGTTTCCAAGATTATTATTTTTATCATTATGATTATTATGATTATCATGTTTCATTGTATGATTATGACGTATATTATGGTCATCACTAAGATTATTCTGGTGATTATGACTATTACGACTATTACAGCTATAATAACGGTTATTAAGGTTATTTCCATGCTAATTCTGTTTATTGTTACGATGATATGATTATTACAGTTAGTCTAACTATTACTATGGTTATTACGGCTATTATGATTGTTGCTACGACCATCATAATTATTATTACGATTGACATCATTGTTGTGGTTATTATGACGATTACTATGATTATTATGGGTGATAGCACGGTTATTATGATTATCATTTAGATTATTATGCCTATTATTATTATTATGGTTTGTATGGCTGTTACAATGTTAATTATGATTGTTTCCACGTTTATTATTGTTATTATTATGATTATTACGGTTATTGTGTTTCATAGTGTGATTATGACTGATATTATGATCATCACTGAGATTATTCTGGTGATTATGTCAATTACGATTATTACAGCTATAATAACGATTATTAAGGTTATTTCCATGATAATTCTGTTTATTGTAACGATGTTAAGATTATTACAGTTAGTCTAACTATTACTATGATTATTACGGCTATTATGATTGTTGCTACGATCATCATAATTATTATTATGATTGCTATGATTTTTGTGGTTATTATGACGGTTACTATGATTATTATGGTTGACAGTACGGTTATTACGATTATCATTCAGACTATTATGGCTATTATGATTATTATGGTTTTTATGGCCATTATAATGGTTATTATGATTTGTCAAGTTTTATTATGGTTATTATTATGTCTGTTATGATTATTATGTTTCTTAGTATGATTATGACGAATATTATCATAATCACTAAGATTATTCTGGTGATTTTGACTATGACGATTATTATGGCTATAATAACGGTTATTAAGGTTATTTCCATGTTAATTCTGTTTATTATTTCGATGTTATGATTACTACAGTTAGCATAACTATTACTATGATTATTACGACTATTATGACTGTTGCTACGATTAGTATGATTATTATCACGATTGTTAAGATTCTTGTGGCTATTATGGCGATTACTATGATTATTATGGTTGATAGTGTGGTTATTATGATTATCATTTAGATTATTATGCCTATTATGGTTATTATGGTTTTTATGGCTACTATAATGGTTTCTATGATTGCTTCCAAGTTTATTATGGTTATTATTATGATTATTATGATTATTATGGTTCCTAGTATGATCATGACGAATATTATGATCATCACTAAGATTATTCTGGTGAATATGACTATTACGATTATTATGGTTATAATAACGATTATTAAGGTTATTTCCATGACAATTCTGTTTATTATAACGTTGTTATGTTTATTACAGTTAGTATATCTATTACTATGATTATTAAAGCTATTACGATTGTTGCTATGATCATTATAATTATTATTGCGATTGGTATGATTATTGTGGTTATTATGACGGTTACTATGATCATTATGGTTGATAGTATGGTTATTATGATTATCATTCAGATTATTATGGCTATTATGATTGTTATGGTTTTTATGGCCATTATAATGGTTATTATGATTGTTTCCTAGTTTATTATGGTTCTTATTATGATTATTATGATTATTATGCTTCATAGTATGATTATGAAGAATATTATGATGATCACTATGATTATTCTGGTGATCATGTCTTTCACGATTATTATGGCTACTATAAAGGTTACTAAGGTTATTTCCATGTTAATTCTGTTTAGTATTGCAATGTTATGATTATTACAGTTGGTATAACTATGACTATGATTATCGGGTCTATTATGATTGGTGCTATGATTATTATGATTATTAATACGATTCTTATGATTGTTGTGGTTATTATGACGATTCCTATGATTATTATGGTTGATAGTGTGGTTATTATGTTTATCATTTAGATTATTATACCTATTATGGTTATTATGGATGTTATGGCTATTATAATGGTTATTATGGTTGCTTCCAAGCTTATTATGGTTATTATTATGATTATTACGATTATTATGTTTCATAGTGTGATTATGACGAATATTATGATCATCACTAAGATTATTCTGGTGATTATGACTATTACGATTATTACAGCTATAATAACGATTATTAAGGTTATTTCCATGATAATTCTGTTTATTGTTACGATGTTATGATTGTTACAGTTAGTCTAACTATTACTATGATTATTACGGCTATTATGATTGTTGCTACGATCATCATAATTATTATTATGATTGCTATGATTTTTGTGGTTATTATGACGGTTACTATGATTATTATGGTTGACAGTACGGTTATTACGATTATCATTCAGATTATTATGGCTATTATGATTATTATGGTTTTTATGGCCATTATAATGGTTGTTATGATTTTTCAAGTTTTATTATGATTATTATTATGATTATTACGATTATTATGTTTCATAGTGTGATTATGACGAATATTATGATCATCACTAAGATTATTCTGGTGATTATGTCTATTACGATTATTACAGCTATAATAACGATTATTAAGGTTATTTCCATGATAATTCTGTTTATTGTTACGATGTTATGATTATTACAGTTAGTATAACTATTACTATGATTATTACGGCTATTATGATTGTTGCTACGATCATCATAATTATTATTATGATTGCTATGATTTTTGTGGTTATTATGACGTTTACTATGATTATTATGGTTGACAGTATGGTTATTATGATTATCATGCAGGTTATTATGGCTATTACGATGATTATGGTTTTTATGGCCATTATAATGGTTATTATGATTCTTTCCAGGTTTATTATGGTTATTATTATGATTATTATGATTATTATGTTTTATAGTATGATTATGACGTATATTATGATCATCACTAAGATTATTCTGGTGATTATGACTATTACGATTATTATGGCTACTATAAAGATTACTAAGGTTATTTCCATGTTAATTCTGTTTAGTATTGCAATGTTATGATTACTACAGTTAGCATAACTATTACTATGGTTATTACGACTATTGTGACTGCTGCTATGATTAGTATGATTATTATTACAATTGTTATGATTGTTGTGGTTATTATGACGATTACTATGATTGTTATGGTTGATAGTGCGGTTATTATGATTATCATTTAGATTATTATGACTATTATTATTATTATGGTTTGAATGGCTGTTACAATGTTAATTATGATTGTTTCCACGTTTATTATTGTTATTATTATGATTATTACGGTTATTATGTTTCATAGTGTGATTATGACTGATATTATGATCATCACTAAGATTATTCTGGTGATTATGTCAATTACGATTATTACAGCTATAATAACGATTATTAAGGTTATTTCCATGATAATTCTGTTTATTATTTCGATGTTATGATCACTACAGTTAGCATAACTATTACTACGATTATTACGACTATTATGACTGTTGCTATGACTTTTACGATTATTATTACGATTGTCATGATTGTTGTGGTTATTATGACGATTACTATGATTGTTATGGTTGATAGTGTGGTTATTATGATTATCATTTAGATTATTATGACTATTATTATTATTATTGTTTGTATGGCTGTTACAATGTTAATTATGATTGTTTCCACGTTTATTATTGTTATTATTATGATTATTACGATTATTATGTTTCATAGTGTGATTATGACGAATATTATGTTCATCATTAAGATTTTTCTGGTGATTATGACTATTACGATTGTCATGGTTATAATAACGATTATAAAGGTTATTTCCATTACAATTCCGTTTATTACTACGATGTTATGATTATTACAGTTAGTATAACTATTACTATGATCATTACGGCTATTATGATTGTTGCTATGATTATTACGATTATTATTACAATTGTTATGATTGTTGTGCTTATTATGAGGATTACTATGATTATTATGGCTGATAGTGTGGTTATTATGATCATCATTTAGATTATTATGGCTGTTACGTTTATTATGGTTTTTATGGCCATCATAATGGTTATTATGATTTTTCCAGGTTTATTATGGTTATTATTATGATTATTACGATTATTATGTTTCATAGTGTGATTATGACGAATATTATGACCATCACTAAGATTATTCTGGTGATTATGGCTATTACGATTATTATGGCTGTAGTAACGATTATTAAGGTTATTTCCATGATAATTCTGTTTATTATTTCGATGCTATGATTACTGCAGTTAGCATAACTATTACTATGATTATTACGGCTATTATGATTGTTGCTATGATTATTATGATTATTATTACAATTGTTATGATTGTTGTGGTTATTATGACGATTACTATGATTATTATGGTTGACAGTGTGGTTATTTTGATTATAATTTAGATTATTATGGCTATTACTATTATTATGGTTTTCGTGGCTATTATAATGGTTATTATGATTGCTTCCAAGTTTATTATGGTTATTATTATGATTATTACGATTATTATGTTTCATAGTGTGATTATGACTAATATTATGAACATCACTAAGATTATTCTGGTGATTATGTCTATTACGATTATTACAGCTATAATAACGATTATTAAGGTTATTTCCATGATAATTCTGTTTATTGTTACGATGTTATGATTATTACAGTTAGTCTAACTATTACTATGATTATTACGGCTATTATGATTGTTGCTACGATCATCATAATTATTATTACGATTGACATCACTGTTGTGGTTATTATGACGATTACTATGATTATTATGGGTGATAGCACGGTTGCTATGATTATTATCCAGATTATTATGTCTATTATTATTATTATGGTTTTTATGGCTATTATAATGGTTATTATGATTGTTTCCAAGATTATTATTTTTATCATTATGATTATTATGATTATCATGTTTCATTGTAAGATTATGACGTATATTATGGTCATCACTAAGATTATTCTGGTGATTATGACTATTACGACTATTACAGCTATAATAACGGTTATTAAGGTTATTTCCATGCTAATTCTGTTTATTGTTACGATGATATGATTATTACAGTTAGTCTAACTATTACTATGGTTATTACGGCTATTATGATTGTTGCTACGACCATCATAATTATTATTACGATTGACATCATTGTTGTGGTTATTATGACGATTACTATGATTATTATGGGTGATAGCACGGTTATTATGATTATCATTTAGATTATTATGCCTATTATTATTATTATGGTTTGTATGGCTGTTACAATGTTAATTATGATTGTTTCCACGTTTATTATTGTTATTATTATGATTATTACGGTTATTGTGTTTCATAGTGTGATTATGACTGATATTATGATCATCACTGAGATTATTCTGGTGATTATGTCAATTACGATTATTACAGCTATAATAACGATTATTAAGGTTATTTCCATGATAATTCTGTTTATTGTAACGATGTTAAGATTATTACAGTTAGTCTAACTATTACTATGATTATTACGGCTATTATGATTGTTGCTACGATCATCATAATTATTATTATGATTGCTATGATTTTTGTGGTTATTATGACGGTTACTATGATTATTATGGTTGACAGTACGGTTATTACGATTATCATTCAGACTATTATGGCTATTATGATTATTATGGTTTTTATGGCCATTATAATGGTTATTATGATTTGTCAAGTTTTATTATGGTTATTATTATGTCTGTTATGATTATTATGTTTCTTAGTATGATTATGACGAATATTATCATAATCACTAAGATTATTCTGGTGATTTTGACTATGACGATTATTATGGCTATAATAACGGTTATTAAGGTTATTTCCATGTTAATTCTGTTTATTATTTCGATGTTATGATTACTACAGTTAGCATAACTATTACTATGATTATTACGACTATTATGACTGTTGCTACGATTAGTATGATTATTATCACGATTGTTAAGATTCTTGTGGCTATTATGGCGATTACTATGATTATTATGGTTGATAGTGTGGTTATTATGATTATCATTTAGATTATTATGCCTATTATGGTTATTATGGTTTTTATGGCTACTATAATGGTTTCTATGATTGCTTCCAAGTTTATTATGGTTATTATTATGATTATTATGATTATTATGGTTCCTAGTATGATCATGACGAATATTATGATCATCACTAAGATTATTCTGGTGAATATGACTATTACGATTATTATGGTTATAATAACGATTATTAAGGTTATTTCCATGACAATTCTGTTTATTATAACGTTGTTATGTTTATTACAGTTAGTATATCTATTACTATGATTATTAAAGCTATTACGATTGTTGCTATGATCATTATAATTATTATTGCGATTGGTATGATTATTGTGGTTATTATGACGGTTACTATGATCATTATGGTTGATAGTATGGTTATTATGATTATCATTCAGATTATTATGGCTATTATGATTGTTATGGTTTTTATGGCCATTATAATGGTTATTATGATTGTTTCCTAGTTTATTATGGTTCTTATTATGATTATTATGATTATTATGCTTCATAGTATGATTATGAAGAATATTATGATGATCACTATGATTATTCTGGTGATCATGTCTTTCACGATTATTATGGCTACTATAAAGGTTACTAAGGTTATTTCCATGTTAATTCTGTTTAGTATTGCAATGTTATGATTATTACAGTTGGTATAACTATGACTATGATTATCGGGTCTATTATGATTGGTGCTATGATTATTATGATTATTAATACGATTCTTATGATTGTTGTGGTTATTATGACGATTCCTATGATTATTATGGTTGATAGTGTGGTTATTATGTTTATCATTTAGATTATTATACCTATTATGGTTATTATGGATGTTATGGCTATTATAATGGTTATTATGGTTGCTTCCAAGCTTATTATGGTTATTATTATGATTATTACGATTATTATGTTTCATAGTGTGATTATGACGAATATTATGATCATCACTAAGATTATTCTGGTGATTATGACTATTACGATTATTACAGCTATAATAACGATTATTAAGGTTATTTCCATGATAATTCTGTTTATTGTTACGATGTTATGATTGTTACAGTTAGTCTAACTATTACTATGATTATTACGGCTATTATGATTGTTGCTACGATCATCATAATTATTATTATGATTGCTATGATTTTTGTGGTTATTATGACGGTTACTATGATTATTATGGTTGACAGTACGGTTATTACGATTATCATTCAGATTATTATGGCTATTACGATGATTATGGTTTTTATGGCCATTATAATGGTTATTATGATTCTTTCCAGGTTTATTATGGTTATTATTATGATTATTATGATTATTATGTTTTATAGTATGATTATGACGTATATTATGATCATCACTAAGATTATTCTGGTGATTATGACTATTACGATTATTATGGCTACTATAAAGATTACTAAGGTTATTTCCATGTTAATTCTGTTTAGTATTGCAATGTTATGATTACTACAGTTAGCATAACTATTACTATGGTTATTACGACTATTGTGACTGCTGCTATGATTAGTATGATTATTATTACAATTGTTATGATTGTTGTGGTTATTATGACGATTACTATGATTGTTATGGTTGATAGTGCGGTTATTATGATTATCATTTAGATTATTATGACTATTATTATTATTATGGTTTGAATGGCTGTTACAATGTTAATTATGATTGTTTCCACGTTTATTATTGTTATTATTATGATTATTACGGTTATTATGTTTCATAGTGTGATTATGACTGATATTATGATCATCACTAAGATTATTCTGGTGATTATGTCAATTACGATTATTACAGCTATAATAACGATTATTAAGGTTATTTCCATGATAATTCTGTTTATTATTTCGATGTTATGATCACTACAGTTAGCATAACTATTACTACGATTATTACGACTATTATGACTGTTGCTATGACTTTTACGATTATTATTACGATTGTCATGATTGTTGTGGTTATTATGACGATTACTATGATTGTTATGGTTGATAGTGTGGTTATTATGATTATCATTTAGATTATTATGACTATTATTATTATTATTGTTTGTATGGCTGTTACAATGTTAATTATGATTGTTTCCACGTTTATTATTGTTATTATTATGATTATTACGATTATTATGTTTCATAGTGTGATTATGACGAATATTATGTTCATCATTAAGATTTTTCTGGTGATTATGACTATTACGATTGTCATGGTTATAATAACGATTATAAAGGTTATTTCCATTACAATTCCGTTTATTACTACGATGTTATGATTATTACAGTTAGTATAACTATTACTATGATCATTACGGCTATTATGATTGTTGCTATGATTATTACGATTATTATTACAATTGTTATGATTGTTGTGCTTATTATGAGGATTACTATGATTATTATGGCTGATAGTGTGGTTATTATGATCATCATTTAGATTATTATGGCTGTTACGTTTATTATGGTTTTTATGGCCATCATAATGGTTATTATGATTTTTCCAGGTTTATTATGGTTATTATTATGATTATTACGATTATTATGTTTCATAGTGTGATTATGACGAATATTATGACCATCACTAAGATTATTCTGGTGATTATGGCTATTACGATTATTATGGCTGTAGTAACGATTATTAAGGTTATTTCCATGATAATTCTGTTTATTATTTCGATGCTATGATTACTGCAGTTAGCATAACTATTACTATGATTATTACGGCTATTATGATTGTTGCTATGATTATTATGATTATTATTACAATTGTTATGATTGTTGTGGTTATTATGACGATTACTATGATTATTATGGTTGACAGTGTGGTTATTTTGATTATAATTTAGATTATTATGGCTATTACTATTATTATGGTTTTCGTGGCTATTATAATGGTTATTATGATTGCTTCCAAGTTTATTATGGTTATTATTATGATTATTACGATTATTATGTTTCATAGTGTGATTATGACTAATATTATGAACATCACTAAGATTATTCTGGTGATTATGTCTATTACGATTATTACAGCTATAATAACGATTATTAAGGTTATTTCCATGATAATTCTGTTTATTGTTACGATGTTATGATTATTACAGTTAGTCTAACTATTACTATGATTATTACGGCTATTATGATTGTTGCTACGATCATCATAATTATTATTACGATTGACATCACTGTTGTGGTTATTATGACGATTACTATGATTATTATGGGTGATAGCACGGTTGCTATGATTATTATCCAGATTATTATGTCTATTATTATTATTATGGTTTTTATGGCTATTATAATGGTTATTATGATTGTTTCCAAGATTATTATTTTTATCATTATGATTATTATGATTATCATGTTTCATTGTATGATTATGACGTATATTATGGTCATCACTAAGATTATTCTGGTGATTATGACTATTACGACTATTACAGCTATAATAACGGTTATTAAGGTTATTTCCATGCTAATTCTGTTTATTGTTACGATGATATGATTATTACAGTTAGTCTAACTATTACTATGGTTATTACGGCTATTATGATTGTTGCTACGACCATCATAATTATTATTACGATTGACATCATTGTTGTGGTTATTATGACGATTACTATGATTATTATGGGTGATAGCACGGTTATTATGATTATCATTTAGATTATTATGCCTATTATTATTATTATGGTTTGTATGGCTGTTACAATGTTAATTATGATTGTTTCCACGTTTATTATTGTTATTATTATGATTATTACGGTTATTGTGTTTCATAGTGTGATTATGACTGATATTATGATCATCACTGAGATTATTCTGGTGATTATGTCAATTACGATTATTACAGCTATAATAACGATTATTAAGGTTATTTCCATGATAATTCTGTTTATTGTAACGATGTTAAGATTATTACAGTTAGTCTAACTATTACTATGATTATTACGGCTATTATGATTGTTGCTACGATCATCATAATTATTATTATGATTGCTATGATTTTTGTGGTTATTATGACGGTTACTATGATTATTATGGTTGACAGTACGGTTATTACGATTATCATTCAGACTATTATGGCTATTATGATTATTATGGTTTTTATGGCCATTATAATGGTTATTATGATTTGTCAAGTTTTATTATGGTTATTATTATGTCTGTTATGATTATTATGTTTCTTAGTATGATTATGACGAATATTATCATAATCACTAAGATTATTCTGGTGATTTTGACTATGACGATTATTATGGCTATAATAACGGTTATTAAGGTTATTTCCATGTTAATTCTGTTTATTATTTCGATGTTATGATTACTACAGTTAGCATAACTATTACTATGATTATTACGACTATTATGACTGTTGCTACGATTAGTATGATTGTTATCACGATTGTTAAGATTCTTGTGGCTATTATGGCGATTACTATGATTATTATGGTTGATAGTGTGGTTATTATGATTATCATTTAGATTATTATGCCTATTATGGTTACTATGGTTTTTATGGCTACTATAATGGTTTCTATGATTGCTTCCAAGTTTATTATGGTTATTATTATGATTATTATGATTATTATGTTTTATAGTATGATTATGACGTATATTATGATCATCACTAAGATTATTCTGGTGATTATGACTATTACGATTATTATGGCTATAATAACGATTATTAAGGTTATTTGCATGATAATTCTGTTTATTATAACGTTGTTATGATTATTACAGTTAGTATATCTATCACTATGGTTATTAAAGCTATCACGATTGTTGCTATGATCTTTATAATTATTATTGCGATTGGTATGATTATTGTGGTTATTATGACGGTTACTATGATTATTATGGTTGATAGTATGGTTATTATGATTATCATTCAGATTACTATGGCTATTATGATTGTTATGGTTTTTATGGCCATTATAATGGTTATTATGATTGTTTCCTAGTTCATTATGGTTCTTATTATGATTATTATGATTATTATGTTTCATAGTATGATTATGAAGAATATTATGATGATCACTATGATTATTCTGGTGATTATGTCTTTCACGATTATTATGGCTACTATAAAGATTACTAAGGTTATTTCCATGTTAATTCTGTTTAGTATTGCAATGTTATGATTACTACAGTTAGCATAACTATTACTATGGTTATTACGACTATTGTGACTGCTGCTATGATTAGTATGATTATTATTACAATTGTTATGATTGTTGTGGTTATTATGACGATTACTATGATTGTTATGGTTGATAGTGTGGTTATTATGATTATCATTTAGATTATTATGACTATTATTATTATTATGGTTTGTATGGCTGTTACAATGTTAATTATGATTGTTTCCACGTTTATTATTGTTATTATTATGATTATTACGGTTATTATGTTTCATAGTGTGATTATGACTGATATTATGATCATCACTAAGATTATTCTGGTGATTATGTCAATTACGATTATTACAGCTATAATAACGATTATTAAGGTTATTTCCATGATAATTCTGTTTATTGTAACGATGTTATGATTATTACAGTTAGTCTAACTATTACTATGATTATTACGGCTATTATGATTGTTGCTACGATCATCATAATTATTATTATGATTGCTATGATTTTTGTGGTTATTATGACGGTTACTATGATTATTATGGTTGACAGTACGGTTATTACGATTATCATTCAGATTATTATGGCTATTATGATTATTATGGTTTTTATGGCCATTATAATGGTTATTATGATTTGTCAAGTTTTATTATGGTTATTATTATGTCTGTTATGATTATTATGTTTCTTAGTATGATTATGACGAATATTATCATAATCACTAAGATTATTCTGGTGATTTTGACTATGACGATTATTATGGCTATAATAACGATTATTAAGGTTATTTCCATGTTAATTCTGTTTATTATTTCGATGTTATGATTACTACAGTTAGCATAACTATTACTATGATTATTACGACTATTATGACTGTTGCTATGATTAGTATGATTATTATCACGATTGTTAAGATTCTTGTGGCTATTATGGCGATTACTATGATTATTATGGTTGATAGTGTGGTTATTATGATTATCATTTAGATTATTATGCCTATTATGGTTATTATGGTTTTTATGGCTACTATAATGGTTTCTATGATTGCTTCCAAGTTTATTATGGTTATTATTATGATTATTATGATTATTATGGTTCCTAGTATGATCATGACGAATATTATGATCATCACTAAGATTATTCTGGTGAATATGACTATTACGATTATTATGGCTATAATAACGATTATTAATGTTATTTCGAAGGTAATCCTGTTTATTATTACGTTTTTATGATTATTACAGTTAGTCTAACTATTACTATTATTATTACGGCCATTATGGTTGTTGCTACGATTATCATAGTTATTATCATGATCGTTATGATTTTTGTGGTCATTATGGCGGTTACTATGATTATTATGGTTGATAGTATGGATATTATGATTATCATGCATATTATTATGGCTATTACGATTATTATGGTTTTTATGGCCATTACAATGGTTATTATGATTGTTTCCAAGTTTATTATGGTTCTTATTATGATTATTATGATTATTATGTTTCATAGTATGATTATGACGTATATTATTATCATCACTCAGATTATTCTGGTGATTATGACTATTACGATTATTATACCTATAATAACGAGTATTAAGATTATTTCCAAGATAATTCTGTTTATTGTGACGATGTTATGATTACTACAGTTAGCACAAATATTACTATGATCATTACGGCTATTATGATTGTTGCTATGATTATTATTACGGTTGTTATGATTGTTGTGGTTATTATGACGATTACTATGATTATTATGGTTGATAGTGTGGTTATTATTATTATTATCTAGATTGTTATGGCTGTTACGTTTATTATGGTTTTTATGGCCATCATAATGGTTATTATGATTGTTTCCTAGTTTATTATGGTTCTTATTATGATTATTATGATTATTATGTTTCATAGTATGATTATGACGTATATTATGATCATCACTCAGATTATTCTGGTGATTATGACTATTACGATTATTATACCTATAATAACGAGTATTAAGATTATTTCCAAGATAATTCTGTTTATTGTGCCGATGTTATGATTACTACAGTTAGCACAACTATTACTATGATCATTACGGCTATTATGATTGTTGCTATGATTATTATTACGGTTGTTATGATTGTTGTGGTTATTATGACGATTACTATGATTATTATGGTTGATAGTGTGGTTATTATGATTATTATCTAGATTGTTATGGCTGTTACGTTTATTATGGTTTTTATGGCCATCATAATGGTTATTATGATTTTTCCAGGTTTATTATGGTTATTATTATGATTATTACGATTATTATGTTTCATAGTGTGATTATGACGAATATTATGACCATCACTAAGATTATTCTGGTGATTATGGCTATTACGATTATTATGGCTGTAATAACGATTATTAAGGTTATTTCCATGATAATTCTGTTTATTATTTCGATGCTATGATTACTGCAGTTAGCATAACTATTACTATGATCATTACGGCTATTATGATTGTTGCTATGATTATTATGATTATTATTACGATTGTTATGATTGTTGTGGTTATTATGACGATTACTATGATTATTATGGTTGATAGTGTGGTTATTATGATTATTATCTAGATTGTTATGGCTGTTACGTTTATTATGGTTTTTATGGCTGTTACAATGGTAATTATGATTGTTTCCAGGTTTATTATGGTTATCAATATGATTATTATGATTATTACGTTTCATAGTATTATTATGACGAATATTATGATCATCTCTAAGATAATTCTGGTGATTACGTCTAATAAGATTATTATCGCTATAATAACGATTATTAAGGTTATTTCCATGATAATTCTGTTTATTGTAACGATGTTACGATTATTACAGTTAGTATAAATATTACTATGATCAGTACGGCTATTATGATTGTTGCTATGATTATCATAGTTATTATTATGATTGTTTTGATTTTTGTGGTTATTATGACGGTTACTATGATTATTATGGTTGATAGTATGGTTATTATGATTATCATTCAGATTATTATGGCTGTTATGATTGTTATGGTTTTTATGGCCATTATAATGGTTATTATGATTGTTTCATAGTTTATTATGGTCCTTATTATGATTATTATGATTATTATGTTTCATAGTATGATTATGACGAATATTATGATCATCACTAAGATTATTCTGGTGGTTTTGACTATGACGATTATTATGGCTATAATAACGATTATTAATGTTATTTCGAAGGTAATCCTGTTTATTATTACGTTTTTATGATTATTACAGTTAGTCTAACTATTACTGTTATTATTACGGCCATTATGGTTGTTGCTACGATTATCATAGTTATTATTATGATTGTTTTGATTTTTGTGGTTATTATGACGGTTACTATGATTATTATGGTTGATAGTATGGTTATTATGATTATCATTCAGATTATTATGGCTGTTATGATTGTTATGGTTTTTATGGCCATTATAATGGTTATTATGATTGTTTCCTAGTTTATTATGGTCCTTATTATGATTATTATGATTATTATGTTTCATAGTATGATTATGACGAATATTATGATCATCACTAAGATTATTCTGGTGGTTTTGACTATGACGATTATTATGGCTATAATAACGATTATTAATGTTATTTCGAAGGTAATCCTGTTTATTATTACGTTTTTATGATTATTACAGTTAGTCTAACTATTACTATTATTATTACGGCCATTATGGTTGTTGCTACGATTATCATAGTTATTATCATGATCGTTATGATTTTTGTGGTTATTATGACGGTTACTATGATTATTATGGTTGATAGTATGGTTATTATGATTATCATGCTGATTATTATGGCTATTACGATTATTATGGTTTTTATGGCCATTATAATGGTTATTATGATTGTTTCCAAGTTTATTATGGTTATCACTATGATTATTATGATTATTATGTTTCATAGTATGATTATGACGAATATTATGATCATCACTAAGATTATTCTGGTGATTATGTCTATCACGATTGTTATTGCTATAATAATGATTATTAAGGTTATTTCCAAGATAATTCTGTTTATTGTTACGATGTTATGACTATTACAGTTAGTATAACTATTACTATGATTATTGCGGCTATTATGATTGTTGCTACGATCATCATAATTATTATTATGATTGTTCTGATTGTTGTGTTTATTATGATGGTTACTATGATTATTATGGTTGATAGTATGGTTATTATGATTATCATTCAGTTTATTATGGCTGTTATGATTGTTATGGTTTTTATGGCCATTATAATGGTTATTATGATTGTTTCCTAGTTTATTATGGTCCTTATTATGATTATTATGATTATTATGTTTCATAGTATGATTATGACGAATATTATGATCATGACTAAGATTATTCTGGTGGTTTTGACTATGACGATTATTATGGCTGTAATAACGATTATTAATGTTATTTCGAAGGTAATCCTGTTTATTATTACGTTTGTTATGATTATTACAGTTAGTCTAACTATTACTATTATTATTACGGCCATTATGGTTGTTGCTACGATTATCATAGTTATTATCATGATCGTTATGATTTTTGTGGTCATTATGGCGGTGACTATGATTATTATGGTTGATAGTACGGATATTATGATTATCATGCATATTATTATGGCTACTACGATTATTATGGTTTTTATGGCCATTATAATGGTTAATATGATTGCTTCCAATTTTATTATGGTTCTTATTATGATTATTATGATTATTATGTTTCATAGTATGATTATGACGTATATTATGGTCATCACTCAGATTATTCGGGTGATTATGGCTATTACGATTATTATAGCTATAATAACGAGAATTAAGGTTATTTCCAAGATAATTCTGTTTATTGTGACGATGTTATGATTATTACAGTTAGTATAACTATTACTATGATTATTGCGGCTATTATGATTGTGGCTATGATTATTAGGATTATTACTACGATTGTAATGATTGTTGTAGTTATTATGGCAGTTACTATGATTATTATGGTTGACAGTTTGGTTATTATAATTATCATTCAGATTATTACGGCTATTATGATTATTATGGTTTTTATGGCTGTTACAATGGTAATTATGATTGTTTCCAGGTTTATTATGGTTATCAATATGATTATTATGATTATTACGTTTCATAGTATGATTATGACGAATATTATGATCATCTCTAAGATAATTCTGGTGATTACGTCTAATAAGATTATTATCGCTATAATAACGATTATTAAGGTTATTTCCATGATAATTCTGTTTATTGTAACGATGTTACGATTATTACAGTTAGTATAAATATTACTATGATCAGTACGGCTATTATGATTGTTGCTATGATTATCATAGTTATTATTATGATTGTTTTGATTTTTGTGGTTATTATGACGGTTACTATGATTATTATGGTTGATAGTATGGTTATTATGATTATCATTCAGATTATTATGGCTGTTATGATTGTTATGGTTTTTATGGCCATTATAATGGTTATTATGATTGTTTCCTAGTTTATTATGGTCCTTATTATGATTTTTATGATTATTATGTTTCATAGTATGATTATGACGAATATTATGATCATCACTAAAATTATTCTGGTGGTTTTGACTATGACGATTATTATGGCTATAATAACGACTATTAATGTTATTTCGAAGGTAATCCTGTTTATTATTACGTTGTTATGATTATTACAGTTAGTCTAACTACTACTATTATTATTACGGCCACTATGATTGTTGCTACGATTATCATAGTTATTATTATGATTGTTATGATTTTTGTGGTCATTATGACGGTTACTATGATTATTATGGTTGATAGTATGGATATTATGATTATCATGCATATTATTATGGCTATTACGATTATTATGGTTTTTATGGCCATTATAATGGATATTATGATTGTTCCAAGTTTATTATGGTTCTTATTATGATTATTATGATTATTATGTTTCATAGTATGATTATGACGTATATTATGATCATCACTCAGATTATTCTGGTGATTATGACTATTACGATTATTATACCTATAATAACGAGTATTAAGATTATTTCCAAGATAATTCTGTTTATTTTGCCGATGTTATGATTACTACAGTTAGCACAACTATTACTATGATCATTACGGCTATTATGATTGTTGCTATGATTATTATTACGGTTGTTATGATTGTTGTGGTTATTATGACGATTACTATGATTATTATGGTTGATAGTGTGGTTATTATGATTATTATCTAGATTGTTACGGCTGTTACGTTTATTATGGTTTTTATGGCCATCATAATGGTTATTATGATTGCTTCCAAGTTTATTATGGTTATTATTATGATTATTACGATTATTATGTTTCATAGTGTGATTATGAGGTATATTATCATAATCACTAAGATTATTCTGGTGATTATGACTATTACGATTATTATGGCTATAATAACGTTTATTGAGGTTATTTCCATGATAATACAGTTTATTATGACGTTCTTATGATTATCAGAGTTAGTCTAACTATTACTATGATTATTACGGCTATTATGATTATTGCTACGATTATCATAGTTATTATTATGATTGTTTTGATTGTTGTGGTTATTATGGCGGTTACTATGATTATTATGGTTGATAGTGTGGTTATTATGATTATTATATATATTATTATGGCTGTTACGTTTATTATGGTTTTTATGGCCATCATAATGGTTATTATGATTGCTTCCAAGTTTATTATGGTTATTATTATGATTATTACGATTATTATGTTTCATAGTGTGATTATGAGGTATATTATCATAATCACTAAGATTATTCTGGTGATTATGACTATTACGATTATTATGGCTATAATAACGTTTATTGAGGTTATTTCCATGATAATTCAGTTTATTATGACGTTGTTATGATTATCAGAGTTAGTCTAACTATTACTATGATTATTACGGCTATTATGATTGTTGCTATGATTATTAGGATTATTACTACGATTGTTATGATTGTTGTAGTTATTATGGCGGTTACTGTGATTATTATGGTTGACAGTTTGGTTATTATAATTATCATTCAGATTATTACGGCTATTATGATTATTATGGTTTTTATGGCTGTTACAATGGTAATTATGATTGTTTCAAGGTTTATTATGGTTATCTATATGATTATTATGATTATTACGTTTCATAGTATGATTATGACGAATATTATGATCATCACTAAGATAATTCTGGTGATTATGTCTAATAAGATTATTATCGCTATTATAACGATTATTAAGGTTATTTCCATGATAATTCTGTTTATTGTAACGATGTTACGATTATTACAGTTAGTATAAATATTACTATGATCAGTACGGCTATTATGATTGTTGCTACGATTATCATAGTTATTATTATGATTGTTTTGATTTTTGTGGTTATTATGACGGTTACTATGATTATTATGGTTGATAGTATGGTTATTATGATTATCATGCTGATTATTATGGCTATTACGATTATTATGGTTTTTATGGCCATTATAATGGTTATTATGATTGTTTCCAAGTTTATTATGGTTATCACTATGATTATTATGATTATTATGTTTCATAGTATGATTATGACGAATATTATGATCATCACTAAGATTATTCTGGTGATTATGTCTATCACGATTGTTATTGCTATAATAATGATTATTAAGGTTATTTCCAAGATAATTCTGTTTATTGTTACGATGTTATGACTGTTACAGTTAGTATAACTATTACTATGATTATTGCGGCTATTATGATTGTTGCTACGATCATCATAATTATTATTATGATTGTTCTGATTGTTGTGTTTATTATGATGGTTACTATGATTATTATGGTTGATAGTATGGTTATTATGATTATCATTCAGATTATTATGGCTGTTATGATTGTTATGGTTTTTATGGCCATTATAATGGTTATTATGATTGTTGCCTAGTTTATTATGGTCCTTATTATGATTATTATGATTATTATGTTTCATAGTATGATTATGACGAATATTATGATCATGACTAAGATTATTCTGGTGGTTTTGACTATGACGATTATTATGGCTGTAATAACGATTATTAATGTTATTTCGAAGGTAATCCTGTTTATTATTACGTTGTTATGATTATTACAGTTAGTCTAACTATTACTATTATTATTACGGCCATTATGGTTGTTGCTACGATTATCATAGTTATTATCATGATCGTTATGATTTTTGTGGTCATTATGGCGGTGACTATGATTATTATGGTTGATAGTACGGATATTATGATTATCATGCATATTATTATGGCTACTACGATTATTATGGTTTTTATGGCCATTATAATGGTTAATATGATTGCTTCCAATTTTATTATGGTTCTTATTATGATTATTATGATTATTATGTTTCATAGTATGATTATGACGTATATTATGGTCATCACTCAGATTATTCGGGTGATTATGGCTATTACGATTATTATAGCTATAATAACGAGAATTAAGGTTATTTCCAAGATAATTCTGTTTATTGTGACGATGTTATGATTATTACAGTTAGTACAACTGTTACTATGATTTTTACGGCTATTATGATTGTTGCTACGATTATCATAATTATTATTATGATTTTTATGATTTTTGTGGTTATTATGAAGATTACTGTGACTATTATGGTTGATAGTATGGTTATTATCATGATCATTTAGATTATTATGGCTATTACTATTATTGTGGTTTTTATGGATATTATAATGGTTATTATGACTGTTTCCAAGCTTATTATGGTTATCATTATGATTATTATGATTATTATGTTTCATAGTATGATTTTGACGAATATTATGATAATCACTAAGATTATTCTGGTGATTATGTCTATCGCTATTATTATGTTTATAATAACGATTATTAAGGTTATTGCCATGATAATTCTGTTTATTACTTCGATGTTATGATTATTACAGGCAGTATATCGATTACTACGATTATTACGGCTATTATGATTGTTGCGATGATTATTATGATTAAAATTACGATTGTTATGATTGTTGTTGTTATTATGACGATTACTATGATTATCATGGTTGATAGTATGGTTATTATGATGATCATTTAGATTATTATGGCTATTACTATTATTGTGGTTTTCATGGCTATTATAATGGTTATTATGATTGCTTCCAAGCTTATTATGGTTATCATTATGATTACTATGATTATTATGTTTCATAGTATGATTATGACGAATATTATGGTCAGTACTGAGATTATTCTGGTGATTATGACTATTACGATTATTATGGTTATAATAACGATTATAAAGATTATTTCCATGACAATTCTGTTTATTATAACGTTGTTATGATTATTACAGTTAGTATAACTATTACTATGATTATTATAGCCATTATGATTGTTGCTATGATTATTATGATTATTATTACGATTTTTATGATTGTTGTGCTTATTATGACGATTACTATGATTATTATGGTTGATAGTGTGGTTATTATAATTATCATTCAGATTATTACGGCTATTATGATTATTATGGTTTTTAAGGCTATTATAATGGTAATTATGATTGTTTCCACGTTTATTATTGTTATTAATATGTTTATTATTATTGTTGTGTTTCTTAGTATGATTATGATGATTATTACGGTCATCACTGAGATTATTATGGTGATTACGATTATTACGATTATTATGGCTATAATAACGATTCTTAAGCTTTTTTCCGTGATAATTCAGTTTATTATTACGTTGTTATGATTATTACAGTAAGTACAACTATTACTATGATTTTTACGGCTACTATGACTGTTGCTATGATTATTATAATTATTATTACGATTGTTATGATTGTTGGGGTTATTATGACGATTAATATGATTATTATGTTTGATAGTGTGGTTATTATGATTATCATTTAGATTATTATGGCTATTACCATTATTATGGTTTTTCTGGCTTTTATATTGGTTATAATGAGTGTTTCCAAGTTTATTATGGTTATCATTATGATTATTATGATTATTATGTTTCATAATATGATTATGACAAATATTATAATCATCACTAAGATTATTCTGGTGATTACGTCTATCACAATTATTATGCCTATAATAATGATTATTAAGATTATTTCGATGATTATTCTGTTTATTATAACGATGTTATGATTATTACAGTTAGTATAACTATTACTATGATCATTACGGCTATTATGATTGTTGCTACGATTATTAGGATTATTACTACGATTGTTATGATTGTTGTGGTTATTATGGCGGTTACTATGGTTATTATGGTTGATAGTGTGGTTATTATGATTATCATTTAGATTATTATGCCTATTATGGTTATTATGGTTTTTATGGCTATTATAATGGTTATTATGATTGATTCCAAGTTTATTATGGTTATTATTGTGATTATTATGATTATTATGTTTCATAGTATGATTATGAAGAATATTACGATGATCACTATGATTATCCTGGTGATTATGTCTATCACGATTATTATGGCTACTAAAAAGATTATTAAGGTTATTTCCATGATAATTCTGATTAGTATTGCGATGTTATGACTATTACAGTTAGTATAACTATTACCATGGTTACTACTGCTATTATGATTGTTGCTATGATTAATATAATTATTATTACGATTGTTATGATTGTTGTCCTTATTATGACGTTTACTATGATTATTAGGTTTGATAGTGTGGTTCTTATAATTAGCATTCAGATTATTATGGCTATTATGACTATTATGGTTTTTATGGCCATTATAATGGTTGTTATGACTCATTCCAAGTTTATTATGGTTCTTATTATGATTATTATGATTATTATGTTTCATATTATGATTATGACGAATATTATGATCATCACTAAGATTATTCTGGTGAATATGACTATTACGATTTTTATGGCTATAGTAACGATTATTAAGGCTATTTCCATGATAATTCTGTTTATTATTTCGATGTTATGATTACTACAGTTAGCATATCTATTACTATGATTATGTCGACTATTATGACTGTAGCTATGATTATTACGATTATTATTACGATTGTTATGATTGTTGTGGTTATTATGGCGGTTACTATGATTATTATGGTTGATAGTTTGGTTATTATAATTATCATTGAGACTATTACGGCTATTATGATTATTATGGTTTTTATGGCCATTATAATGGTTATTATGACTCTTTCCATGTTTAATATGGTTATTTTTATGATTATTATGATTATTATGTTTCATAGTATGATTATGACGAATATTATGATAATCACTAAGATTATTCTGGTAATTATGTCTGTGACTATTATTATGGCTATAATAATGATTATTAATGTTATTTCGATGAGTATTCTCTTTATTATAACGATGTTATGATTATTACAGTTAGTATAACTATTGCTATGATCATTACGGCTATTATGATTGTTGCTATGATTATTAGGATTATTACTACGGTTGTTATGATTGTTGTGGTTATTATGGCGGTTACTATGATTATTATGGTTGATAGTGTGGTTATTATGATTATCATTTAGATTATTGTGCCTATTAAGTATTATGGTTTTTATGGCTATTATAATGGTTATTATGATTGCTTCCCAGTTTATCATGGTTGTTATTATGATTACTATGATTATTATGTATCATAGTATGATTATGACGTATATTATGATCATCACTAGGATTATTCTGGTGATTATGGCTATTACGAACATTATGGTTATAATAACGATTATTAAGGTTATTGCCATGATAATTCTGTTTATTACTACGATGTTATGGTTATTACAGTTAGTATATCAATTACTATGATTATTACGGCTATTATGATTGTTGCGATGATTATTATGATTATTGCTGCGATTGTTATGATTGTTGTGGTTATTATGGCGGTTACTATGATTATTATGGTTGATAGTGCGGCTATTATGATTATCATTTAGATTACTACGCCTATTATGTTTATTATGGTTTTTATGGCTATTATAATGGTTATTATGATTGCTTCCAAGTTTATTATGGTTATTATTATGATTATTACGATTATTATGTTTCATAGTATGATTATTAAGAATATTATGATGATCACTATGATTATTCTGGTGATTCTGTCTATCACGATTATTATGGCTATAATAACGATTATTAAGGTTATTTCCATGATAATTCAGTTTATTACTACTTTGTTATGATTATTACAGTTAGTATAACTATTACTATGATTATTAAATCTATTATGATTGTTGCGATGATTATTATGATTAAAATTACGATTGTTATGATTGTTGTGGTTATTATGACGATTACTATGATTATTATGGTTGACAGTATGGTTATTACGATGATCATTTAGATTATTATGGCTATTACTATTATTATGGTCTTTATGGCTTTTATATTGGTTATTATGATTGCTTCCAAGTTTATTATGGTTATCATTATGATTATTATGATTATTATGTTTCATAATATGATTATGACAAATATTACGATCATCACTAAGATTATTCTGGTGATTACGTCTATCACAATTATTATGCCTATAATAATGATTATTAAGATTATTTCGATGATTATTCTGTTTATTCTGCCGATGTTATGATTATTACAGTTAGTATAACTATTACTATGATCATTACGGCTATTATGATTGTTGCTACGATTATTAGGATTATTACTACGATTGTTATGATTTTTGTGGTTATTATGGCGGTTAGTATGATTATTATGATTGATTGTTTGGTTATTATAATTATCATGCAGATTATTACGGCTATTATGATTATTATGGTTTTTATGGCAATTATAAAGGTAATTATGATTGTTTCCACGTTTATTATTGTTATTATTGTGTTTATTATTATTATTGTGTTTCTTAGCATGATTATGACGATTATTGTGGTCATCACTGAGATTATTATGGTGATTATGATTATTACGATTATTATGGCTATAATAATGATTATGAAGCTTATTTCGGCGATAATTCTGTTTATTATTGCGTTGTTATGAGTCTTACAGTTAGTACAACTATTACTATGATTTTCACGGCTATTATGATTGTTGCTACGATTATCATAATTACTATTATGATTGTTATGATTTTTGTGGTTATTATGAAGGTTACTGTGATTATTATGGTTGATAGTATGGTTATTATCATGATCATTTAGATTATTATGACTATTACTATTATTGTGGTTTTTATGGCTATTATAATGGTTATTATGATTGTTTCCAAGCTTATTATGGTTATCATTATGATTATTATGGTTATTATGTTTCATAGTATGATTTTGACGAATATTATGATAATCACTAAGATTATTCTGTTGATTATGTCTATCACTGTTATTGTGGCTATAATAATGATTATTAAGGTTATTTCGATGAATATTCTGTTTATTATAACGATGTTACGATTATTACAGTTAGTATAACTATTGCTATGATCATTACGGCTATTACGATTGTTGCTATGATTATTAGGATTATTGCTACGGTTGTTATGATTGTTGTGGTTATTATGGCGGTTACTATGATTATTATGGTTGATAGTGTGGTTATTATGATTATCATTAAGATTATTATGCCTATTATGTTTATTATGGTTTTTACGGCTTTTGTAATGGTTATTATGATTGCTTCCAAGTTTATTATGGTTATTGTTATGATTATTACGATTATTATGTTTCATAGTACGATTATGAAGAATAATATGATGATCACTATGATTATTCTGGTGAT
>NW_027480857.1:0-118257 GCF_051401765.1 Calliopsis andreniformis | reverse complement strand
CAGTGCCAGGAGCAGTGTCAGGAGCAGTGTCAGTGTCACGAGCAGTGTGAGGAGCCGTGCCATTGTCAGTTGCAGTGTCTGGAGCAGCGTCAGGAGCAGTGGCAGTGTCAGTAGCAGTGCCACTGTCAGTACCAGAAACAGTGCCTGTGTCAGGAGCAGTGTCAGTGTCAGTACCAGGTGCAGTGCCTGTGTCAGGAGCAGTGTCAGGAGCAGCGTCAGGAGCAGTGTCAGCAGCAGTGTCAGTGTCAGGATCAGTGTCAGGACCAGTGCCAGTGTCAGGAGCAGTGTCAGTGTGAACAGCCGTGTCAGGAACAGTGGCAGGAGTAGTCTCACCGTCACGAGCTGTGTCAGGAGCAGTGTCAGTGTCTGGAGCAACGTCACGAGCAGTGTCAGTAGCAGTGTCAGGAGCTTTGTCAGGATCAGCAGCAGTATCAGTGTCAGGAACAGTGTCACTGTCAGGAGCAGTGCCAGGAGCAGTGCCAGTGTCAGGAGCAGTGTGAGGAGCAGTGTCAGTGTCAGGATCCGTGTCAGTGTCAGTGGCAGGAGCAGTATCAGGAGAATTCTCAGGATCAGCAGCAGTGTCAGTGTCAGGAGCAGTGTCAGGAGCTGTGTCAGTTACAGGAGCTATTTCAGGAGTTGTGTCAGGTGCAGTATCAGTGTCAGTGTCTGGAGCAGTGTCAAGAGCATTGTCAGGATCAGCAGCAGTGTGAGTGTCAGGAGCAGTGTCAGGAGCAGTGTCAGTGTCAGGAGCAGTGTCAGGACCAGCGCCAATGTAAGGAGCAGTGTCAGGACCAGTGCCAGTGTCAGAAGCAGTCTCAGGGCAAGTGTCAGTTACAGGAGCAGTGTCAGTGTCAGGATCAGTCTCAGTCTCTGTGCCGGGAGCAGTGTCAGTGTCAGAGTCACTGTCATGAGCAGTGTCAGTGTCAGTGTCAGGAGCAGTGTCAGTGTCAGTGTCAGGAGCTGTGTCAGGAGCTGTGTCAGGAGCAGTGTCAGTGTCAGAAGCATTGTCAGGAGCAGTGTCATCGTCAGGAGCTGTGTCAGAAGTAGTTTCAGGAGCAGTGTCAGTGTCAGTGTCTGGAGCAGGGTCAGGAGCAGTGTCAGTGTCAGGAGTTGTGTCAGGAGCAGTGTCAGGAGCAGTGTCAGGAGCTGTGTCAGTTACAGGAGCTATTTCAGGAGTTGTGTCAGGTGCAGTATCAGTGTCAGTGTCTGGAGCAGTGTCAAGAGCATTGTCAGGATCAGCAGCGGTGTGAGTGTCAGGAGCAGCGTGAGGAGCAGTGTCAGTGTCAGGAGCTGTGTGAGGATCAGTGTCTGTTTCAGGAGCAGTGTCAGGACCAGTGTCAATGCCAGGAGCAGTGTCAGGTGCAGTGTCAGTGTCAGGAGCAGTGTCAGGAGCAGTGTCAGTGTCAGGAGCAGTGTGAGGAGCCGTGCCAGTGTCAGTTGCATTGTCTGAAGCAGCGTCAGGAGCAGTGTCAGTGTCAGGAGGTGTGTCTGGAGCAGTGTCAGGAGCAGTGTCAGTGTCAGGAGCAGTGTCAGGACCAGTGCCAGTGTCAGGAGCAGTGTCAGTGTGAGCAGCAGTGTCAGGATCAGTGGCAGGAGCAGTGTCAGTGTCACGAGCTGTCTCAGGAGCAGTGTCAGTCTCTGGAGCAATGTCGCGAGCAGTGTCAGGAGCAGTGTCAGGACAAGTGTCAGACACAGGAGCAGTATCAGTGTCAGGATCAGCAGCAGTGTCAGTGTCAGGAGCAGTGTCAGGACCAGTGCCAGTGACAGGAGCAGTGTCAGTGTCAGGAGCATTGTTCGGAGCAGTGTCTGTGTCAGGAGCAGTGTCAGGAGCATTGTCAGCATCAGCAGCAGTGTCTGTGTCAGGACCAGTGTCAGGAACAATGTCAGTATCAGGAGCAGTGTGAGCAGCCGTGTCAGGGTCAGGAGCAGTTTCAGGAGCAGTATCAGTATCAGCAGCAGTGTCTGTGTCAGTAGCAGTGTCAGGAGCAGCGTCAGGAGCAGTGCCAGGATCAGTGTCAGTGTCAGCATCAGGAGCAGCGTCAGTGTCAGGAGCAGTGCCAGGAGCAGTGTCAGTGTCAGGAGGAGTGTGAGGAGCAGTTTGAGGTGTAGTGTCAGTGTCAGGAGCAGTGTCAGTGTCAGGTGCTGCGTCAGGAGCAGTATCAGTGTCAGGAGGAGTGTCTGGAGCAGTGTCAGGAGCAGTGTCAGTGTCAGGAACAGTGTCAGTAGCAGTGAGAGTGTCAGTATCAGGAGCAGTGTCAGAAGCAGTGACAGGAGCATTGTCAGTATTAGCAGAAGTGTCTGTGTCAGGAGCAGTGTAGGAGCAGTGTCAGTGTCAGGTGCAGTGTCAGGACAAGTGCCATTGTCAGGAGCAGTGTCAGTGTGAGCAGCCGTGTCAGGAACAGTGGCAGGAGCAGTGTCACCGTCACGAGCTGTGTCAGGAGCAGTGTCAGTGTCTGGAGCAACGTCACGAGCAGTGTCAGTAGCAGTGTCAGGAGCTTTGTCAGAATCAGCAGCAGTGTCAGTGTCAGGAGCAGTGCCAGGAGCAGTGCCAGTGTCAGGAGCAGTGTGAGGAGCAGTGTCAGTGTCAGGATCCGTGTCTGTGTCAGTGTCAGGAGCAGTGTCAGGAGAATTCTCAGGATCAGCAGCAGTGTCAGCGTCAGGAGCAGTGTCAGGAGCAGTGTCAGTTACAGGAGCTATTTCAGGAGTTGTGTCAGGTGCACTATCAGTGTCAGTGTCTGGAGCAGTGTCAAGAGCATTGTCAGGATCAGCAGCAGTGTGAGCAGCCGTGTCAGTGTCAGGAGCAGTTTCAGGAGCAGTATCAGTGTCAGCAGCAGTGTCTGTCTCAGTAGCAGTGTTGGGAGCAGTGTCTGTGTGAAGAGCAGTGTGAGGAGCAGTGTCAGTGACAGGAGCAGTGTCAGTGACAGTGTCACTGTCATCAGCAGAGTCAGCGTCAGTGTCAGGAGCACTGTCAGGAGCATTGTCAGGATCAGCAGCAACGTCAGTGTCAGGAGCAGTGGTAGCAGTAGTGACAGTGTCAGGAGCAGTGTCAGGTGCAGTGTCAGGAGCAGTGTCAGTGTCAGGAGCAGCGACAGGAGCTGTGCCATGAGCAGTGTCATTGTCAGGAGCAGCGTCAGGAGCAGTGTCAGGAGCTGTGTCAGTGGCAGGAGCTGTGCCAGGAGCAGTGTCAATGTCAGGAGCAGTGTCAGGAGCAGTGTCAGCGTCAGGAGCAGTGACAGGCGCAGTGTCGGTGACAGGAGCAGTGTCAGTGTCAGCATCAGGAGCAGTGTCAGTGTCAGGAAGCAGTGCCAGGAGCAGTGCCTGGAGCAGCGTCAGTGTCAGGAGCAGTCTCAGGGGCAGTATCATTGTCAGGACCAGCGTGAGGAGCAGTGTCAGTGTCAGGAGCAGTGTGAGGACCAGTGTCAGTGTCAGGAGTTGTGTCAGGAGCAGTGTCAGAAGCAGTGTCAGTGACAGTAGCTGTGTCTGGAGCAGTGTCAGTGTCTGGAGCAGTGTCAGGAGCAGTGTCAGGAGCAGGGACAGTGTCACGAGCTGTGTCAGGAGCAGTGTCATGGAGCAGTGTCAGTGCCACGAGCAGTGTCAGGAGAAGTGTCACGAGCAGTGTCAGAAGCAGTGTCAGGTGCAGTGTCAGACTCAGGAGCCGTGTCAGCAGCACTGACAGGATCAGCAGCAGTGTCTGTGTCAGGAGCAGTGTCAGGAGCAGCGTCAGGAGCAGTGACAGGAGCAGTGTCAGTGTCAGGAGCAGTGTCAGGAGCAGTGTCAGGAGCAGTGGCAGGAGCAGTGTCAGTGTCAGGAGCAGTGTCAGGAGCAGTGTCAGGATCAGCAGCAGTGTCACTGTCAGCAGCAGTGACAGGAGCTGTTCGAGGAGCAGTGTCAGTTTCAGGAGCAGTGTCACAAACAGTGTCAGTGTCAGCAGCAGTGTCAGGAGCAGTGTCAGGAGCAGTGTCTGTGTCAGGAGCATTGTCAGGACCAGTGCCAGTGTCAGGAGCAGTGTCAGTGTGAGCAGCAGTGTCAGGAACAGTGGCAGGAGCAGTGTCAGTGTCACGAGCTGTCTCAGGAGCAGTGTCAGTGACTGGATCAATGTCGCGAGCAGTGTCAGGAGCAGTGTCAGTGTCAGTAGCAGTGTCAGGAGCAGTGTCAGTGTCAGTGTCAGGACCAGCGCCAGTGTGAGAAGCAGTGTCAGGACCAGTGCCAGTTACAGGAGCAGTGTCAGTGTCAGGAGCATTGTTCGGAGCAGTGTCTGTGTCAGGAGCAGTGTCAGGAGCATTGTCAGCATCAGCAGCAGTGTCTGTGTCAGGACCAGTGTCAGGAGCAATGTCAGTATCAGGAGCAGTGTGAGCAGCCGTGTCAGGGTCAGGAGCAGTTTCAGGAGCAGTATCAGTATCAGCAGCAGTGTCTGTGTCAGTAGCAGTGTCAGGAGCAGTGTCTGTGTGAAGAGCAGTGTGAGGAGCAGTGTCAGTGTCAGTGTCACTGTCATCAGCAGTGTCAGCGTCAGTGTCAGGAGCACTGTCAGGAGCATTGTCAGGATCAGCAGCAGCGTCAGTGTCAGGAGCAGTGGTAGTAGCCGTGACAGTGTCAGGAGCAGTGTCAAGTGCAGTGTCAGGAGCAGTGTCAGTGTCAGGAGCAGTGTCAGTGCCAGGAGCAGTGACAGGAGCTGTGCCATGAGCAGTGTCAGTGTCAGGAGCAGTATCAGGAGCAGTATCAGCAGCAGTGTCTGTGTCAGTAGCAGTGTCGGGAGCAGTGTCAGTGTCAGAAGCAGTGTCAGGAGCAGTGTCATCGTCAGGAGCTGTGTCAGAAGTAGTTTCAGGAGCAGTGTCAGTGTCAGTGTCTGGAGCAGTGTCAGGAGCAGTGTCAGTAGCAGTGTCAGGAGCTTTGTCAGGATCAGCAGCAGTGTCAGTGTCAGGAGCAGTGCCAGGAGCAGTGCCAGTGTCAGGAGCCGTGTCAGTGTCAGGAGCAGTGACAGGAGCTGTGCCATGAGCAGTGTCAGTGTCAGGAGCATTGTCTGGAGCAGTGTCAGGAGCAGTGTCAGGAGCAGGGTCAGTTTCAGGAGCTGTGTCAGGAGCAGTGTCATGGAGCAGTGTCAGTGTAGGGAGCAGTGTCAGGAGAAGTGTCACGAGCTGTGTCAGGAACAGTGTCAGTGTCAGGAGCAGTTTCAGGAGCATTATCAGTATCAGCAGCAGTGTCTGTGTCAGTAGCAGTGTCAGGAGCAGTGTCAGTGTGAAGAGCAGTCTGAGGAGCAGTGTCAGTGTCAGAGTCACTGTCATGAGCTGTGTCAGGGTCAGTGTCAGGAGCAGTGTCAGTGTCAGTGTCAGGAGCTGTGTCAGGAGCTGTGTCAGGAGCAGTGTCAGTGTCAGAAGCAGTGTCAGGAGCAGTGTCATCGTCAGGAGCTGTGTCAGAAGTAGTTTCAGGAGCAGTGTCAGTGTCAGTATCTGGAGCAGTGTCAGGAGCAGTGTCAGGTTCAGGAGCAGTGTCAGTGTCATGAGTTGTGTCAGGAGCAGTGTCAGGAGCAGTATCAGTGACAGTAGCTGTGTCAGGAGCAGTGTCAGTGTCTGGAGCAGTGTCAGGAGCAGCGTCAGGAGCAGTGTCAGATTCAGGGGCAGTGTCAGTGTCTGGAGTTGTGTCAGGAGCAGTGTCAGGAGCAGTGTCAGTGTGAAGAGCAGTCTGAGGAGCAGTGTCAGTGACAGGAGCAGTGTCAGTGTCAGGAGCAGTGACAGGAGCTGTGCCATGAGCAGTGTCAGTGTCAGGAGCAGTGTCAGGAGCAGTGTCAGGAGCAGTGTCAGGAGCTGGGTCAGTTTCAGGAGGAGTGTCAGTGGCAGGAGCAGTGACAGGAGCTGTGCCATGAGCAGTGTCAGTGTCAGGAGCATTGTCTGGAGCAGTGTCAGGAGCAGTGTCAGGAGCAGGGTCAGTTTCAGGAGCTGTGTCAGGAGCAGTGTCATGGAGCAGTGTCAGTGTAGGGAGCAGTGTCAGGAGAAGTGTCACGAGCTGTGTCAGGAGCAGTGTTAGTGTCAGGAGCAGTTTCAGGAGCATTATCAGTATCAGCAGCAGTGTCTGTGTCAGTAGCAGTGTCAGGAGCAGTGTCAGTGTGAAGAGCAGTCTGACGAGCAGTGTCAGTGACAGGAGCAGTGTCAGTGTCAGTGTCACTGTCATCAGCAGTGTCAGCGTCGGTGTCAGGAGCACTGTCAGGAGCATTGTCAGGATCAGCAGCAGCGTCAGTGTCAGGAGCAGTGGTAGCAGCAGTGACAGTGTCAGGAGCAGTGTCAGGTGCAGTGTCAGGAGCAGTGTCAGTGTCAGGAGCAGTGTCAGTGTCAGGAGCAGTGGCAGGAGCTGTGCCATGAGCAGTGTCAGTGTCAGGAGCAGTGTCAGGAGCAGTGTCAGGAGCAGTGTCAGTGGCAGGAGCTGTGCCAGGAGCAGTGTCAGAGTCAGTATCAGGAGCAGCGTTAGTGTCAGGAGCAGTGCCAGGAGCAGTGTCAATGTCAGGAGCAGTGTCAGGAGCAGTGTCAGTGTCAGTACCAGGTGCAGTGTCTGTGTCAGGACCAGCGGCAATGTCAGGAGCAATGTCAGGAGCAGCGTCAGGACCAGCCAGTGTCAGAAGCAGTCTCAGGACAAGTGTTAGACACAGGAGCAGTGTCAGTGTCAGGATCAGTGTCAGTGTCTGTGACGGGAGCAGTGTCAGTGTCAGTGTCACAGTCATGAGCAGTGTCAGCATCAGTGTCAGGAGCAGTGTCAGGAGCATTGTCAGGATCAGCAGCAGTGTCAGTGTCAGGAGCAGTGCCAGGAGCAGTGTCAGGAGCAGTGTCAGTGTCACGAGCAGTGTGAGGAGCCGTGCCATTGTCAGTTGCAGTGTCTGGAGCAGCGTCAGGAGCAGTGGCAGTGTCAGTAGCAGTGCCACTGTCAGTACCAGAAACAGTGCCTGTGTCAGGAGCAGTGTCAGTGTCAGTACCAGGTGCAGTGCCTGTGTCAGGAGCAGTGTCAGGAGCAGCGTCAGGAGCAGTGTCAGCAGCAGTGTCAGTGTCAGGATCAGTGTCAGGACCAGTGCCAGTGTCAGGAGCAGTGTCAGTGTGAACAGCCGTGTCAGGAACAGTGGCAGGAGTAGTCTCACCGTCACGAGCTGTGTCAGGAGCAGTGTCAGTGTCTGGAGCAACGTCACGAGCAGTGTCAGTAGCAGTGTCAGGAGCTTTGTCAGGATCAGCAGCAGTATCAGTGTCAGGAACAGTGTCACTGTCAGGAGCAGTGCCAGGAGCAGTGCCAGTGTCAGGAGCAGTGTGAGGAGCAGTGTCAGTGTCAGGATCCGTGTCAGTGTCAGTGGCAGGAGCAGTATCAGGAGAATTCTCAGGATCAGCAGCAGTGTCAGTGTCAGGAGCAGTGTCAGGAGCTGTGTCAGTTACAGGAGCTATTTCAGGAGTTGTGTCAGGTGCAGTATCAGTGTCAGTGTCTGGAGCAGTGTCAAGAGCATTGTCAGGATCAGCAGCAGTGTGAGTGTCAGGAGCAGTGTCAGGAGCAGTGTCAGTGTCAGGAGCAGTGTCAGGACCAGCGCCAATGTAAGGAGCAGTGTCAGGACCAGTGCCAGTGTCAGAAGCAGTCTCAGGGCAAGTGTCAGTTACAGGAGCAGTGTCAGTGTCAGGATCAGTCTCAGTCTCTGTGCCGGGAGCAGTGTCAGTGTCAGAGTCACTGTCATGAGCAGTGTCAGTGTCAGTGTCAGGAGCAGTGTCAGTGTCAGTGTCAGGAGCTGTGTCAGGAGCTGTGTCAGGAGCAGTGTCAGTGTCAGAAGCATTGTCAGGAGCAGTGTCATCGTCAGGAGCTGTGTCAGAAGTAGTTTCAGGAGCAGTGTCAGTGTCAGTGTCTGGAGCAGGGTCAGGAGCAGTGTCAGTGTCAGGAGTTGTGTCAGGAGCAGTGTCAGGAGCAGTGTCAGGAGCTGTGTCAGTTACAGGAGCTATTTCAGGAGTTGTGTCAGGTGCAGTATCAGTGTCAGTGTCTGGAGCAGTGTCAAGAGCATTGTCAGGATCAGCAGCGGTGTGAGTGTCAGGAGCAGCGTGAGGAGCAGTGTCAGTGTCAGGAGCTGTGTGAGGATCAGTGTCTGTTTCAGGAGCAGTGTCAGGACCAGTGTCAATGCCAGGAGCAGTGTCAGGTGCAGTGTCAGTGTCAGGAGCAGTGTCAGGAGCAGTGTCAGTGTCAGGAGCAGTGTGAGGAGCCGTGCCAGTGTCAGTTGCATTGTCTGAAGCAGCGTCAGGAGCAGTGTCAGTGTCAGGAGGTGTGTCTGGAGCAGTGTCAGGAGCAGTGTCAGTGTCAGGAGCAGTGTCAGGACCAGTGCCAGTGTCAGGAGCAGTGTCAGTGTGAGCAGCAGTGTCAGGATCAGTGGCAGGAGCAGTGTCAGTGTCACGAGCTGTCTCAGGAGCAGTGTCAGTCTCTGGAGCAATGTCGCGAGCAGTGTCAGGAGCAGTGTCAGGACAAGTGTCAGACACAGGAGCAGTATCAGTGTCAGGATCAGCAGCAGTGTCAGTGTCAGGAGCAGTGTCAGGACCAGTGCCAGTGACAGGAGCAGTGTCAGTGTCAGGAGCATTGTTCGGAGCAGTGTCTGTGTCAGGAGCAGTGTCAGGAGCATTGTCAGCATCAGCAGCAGTGTCTGTGTCAGGACCAGTGTCAGGAACAATGTCAGTATCAGGAGCAGTGTGAGCAGCCGTGTCAGGGTCAGGAGCAGTTTCAGGAGCAGTATCAGTATCAGCAGCAGTGTCTGTGTCAGTAGCAGTGTCAGGAGCAGCGTCAGGAGCAGTGCCAGGATCAGTGTCAGTGTCAGCATCAGGAGCAGCGTCAGTGTCAGGAGCAGTGCCAGGAGCAGTGTCAGTGTCAGGAGGAGTGTGAGGAGCAGTTTGAGGTGTAGTGTCAGTGTCAGGAGCAGTGTCAGTGTCAGGTGCTGCGTCAGGAGCAGTATCAGTGTCAGGAGGAGTGTCTGGAGCAGTGTCAGGAGCAGTGTCAGTGTCAGGAACAGTGTCAGTAGCAGTGAGAGTGTCAGTATCAGGAGCAGTGTCAGAAGCAGTGACAGGAGCATTGTCAGTATTAGCAGAAGTGTCTGTGTCAGGAGCAGTGTAGGAGCAGTGTCAGTGTCAGGTGCAGTGTCAGGACAAGTGCCATTGTCAGGAGCAGTGTCAGTGTGAGCAGCCGTGTCAGGAACAGTGGCAGGAGCAGTGTCACCGTCACGAGCTGTGTCAGGAGCAGTGTCAGTGTCTGGAGCAACGTCACGAGCAGTGTCAGTAGCAGTGTCAGGAGCTTTGTCAGAATCAGCAGCAGTGTCAGTGTCAGGAGCAGTGCCAGGAGCAGTGCCAGTGTCAGGAGCAGTGTGAGGAGCAGTGTCAGTGTCAGGATCCGTGTCTGTGTCAGTGTCAGGAGCAGTGTCAGGAGAATTCTCAGGATCAGCAGCAGTGTCAGCGTCAGGAGCAGTGTCAGGAGCAGTGTCAGTTACAGGAGCTATTTCAGGAGTTGTGTCAGGTGCACTATCAGTGTCAGTGTCTGGAGCAGTGTCAAGAGCATTGTCAGGATCAGCAGCAGTGTGAGCAGCCGTGTCAGTGTCAGGAGCAGTTTCAGGAGCAGTATCAGTGTCAGCAGCAGTGTCTGTCTCAGTAGCAGTGTTGGGAGCAGTGTCTGTGTGAAGAGCAGTGTGAGGAGCAGTGTCAGTGACAGGAGCAGTGTCAGTGACAGTGTCACTGTCATCAGCAGAGTCAGCGTCAGTGTCAGGAGCACTGTCAGGAGCATTGTCAGGATCAGCAGCAACGTCAGTGTCAGGAGCAGTGGTAGCAGTAGTGACAGTGTCAGGAGCAGTGTCAGGTGCAGTGTCAGGAGCAGTGTCAGTGTCAGGAGCAGCGACAGGAGCTGTGCCATGAGCAGTGTCATTGTCAGGAGCAGCGTCAGGAGCAGTGTCAGGAGCTGTGTCAGTGGCAGGAGCTGTGCCAGGAGCAGTGTCAATGTCAGGAGCAGTGTCAGGAGCAGTGTCAGCGTCAGGAGCAGTGACAGGCGCAGTGTCGGTGACAGGAGCAGTGTCAGTGTCAGCATCAGGAGCAGTGTCAGTGTCAGGAAGCAGTGCCAGGAGCAGTGCCTGGAGCAGCGTCAGTGTCAGGAGCAGTCTCAGGGGCAGTATCATTGTCAGGACCAGCGTGAGGAGCAGTGTCAGTGTCAGGAGCAGTGTGAGGACCAGTGTCAGTGTCAGGAGTTGTGTCAGGAGCAGTGTCAGAAGCAGTGTCAGTGACAGTAGCTGTGTCTGGAGCAGTGTCAGTGTCTGGAGCAGTGTCAGGAGCAGTGTCAGGAGCAGGGACAGTGTCACGAGCTGTGTCAGGAGCAGTGTCATGGAGCAGTGTCAGTGCCACGAGCAGTGTCAGGAGAAGTGTCACGAGCAGTGTCAGAAGCAGTGTCAGGTGCAGTGTCAGACTCAGGAGCCGTGTCAGCAGCACTGACAGGATCAGCAGCAGTGTCTGTGTCAGGAGCAGTGTCAGGAGCAGCGTCAGGAGCAGTGACAGGAGCAGTGTCAGTGTCAGGAGCAGTGTCAGGAGCAGTGTCAGGAGCAGTGGCAGGAGCAGTGTCAGTGTCAGGAGCAGTGTCAGGAGCAGTGTCAGGATCAGCAGCAGTGTCACTGTCAGCAGCAGTGACAGGAGCTGTTCGAGGAGCAGTGTCAGTTTCAGGAGCAGTGTCACAAACAGTGTCAGTGTCAGCAGCAGTGTCAGGAGCAGTGTCAGGAGCAGTGTCTGTGTCAGGAGCATTGTCAGGACCAGTGCCAGTGTCAGGAGCAGTGTCAGTGTGAGCAGCAGTGTCAGGAACAGTGGCAGGAGCAGTGTCAGTGTCACGAGCTGTCTCAGGAGCAGTGTCAGTGACTGGATCAATGTCGCGAGCAGTGTCAGGAGCAGTGTCAGTGTCAGTAGCAGTGTCAGGAGCAGTGTCAGTGTCAGTGTCAGGACCAGCGCCAGTGTGAGAAGCAGTGTCAGGACCAGTGCCAGTTACAGGAGCAGTGTCAGTGTCAGGAGCATTGTTCGGAGCAGTGTCTGTGTCAGGAGCAGTGTCAGGAGCATTGTCAGCATCAGCAGCAGTGTCTGTGTCAGGACCAGTGTCAGGAGCAATGTCAGTATCAGGAGCAGTGTGAGCAGCCGTGTCAGGGTCAGGAGCAGTTTCAGGAGCAGTATCAGTATCAGCAGCAGTGTCTGTGTCAGTAGCAGTGTCAGGAGCAGTGTCTGTGTGAAGAGCAGTGTGAGGAGCAGTGTCAGTGTCAGTGTCACTGTCATCAGCAGTGTCAGCGTCAGTGTCAGGAGCACTGTCAGGAGCATTGTCAGGATCAGCAGCAGCGTCAGTGTCAGGAGCAGTGGTAGTAGCCGTGACAGTGTCAGGAGCAGTGTCAAGTGCAGTGTCAGGAGCAGTGTCAGTGTCAGGAGCAGTGTCAGTGCCAGGAGCAGTGACAGGAGCTGTGCCATGAGCAGTGTCAGTGTCAGGAGCAGTATCAGGAGCAGTATCAGCAGCAGTGTCTGTGTCAGTAGCAGTGTCGGGAGCAGTGTCAGTGTCAGAAGCAGTGTCAGGAGCAGTGTCATCGTCAGGAGCTGTGTCAGAAGTAGTTTCAGGAGCAGTGTCAGTGTCAGTGTCTGGAGCAGTGTCAGGAGCAGTGTCAGTAGCAGTGTCAGGAGCTTTGTCAGGATCAGCAGCAGTGTCAGTGTCAGGAGCAGTGCCAGGAGCAGTGCCAGTGTCAGGAGCCGTGTCAGTGTCAGGAGCAGTGACAGGAGCTGTGCCATGAGCAGTGTCAGTGTCAGGAGCATTGTCTGGAGCAGTGTCAGGAGCAGTGTCAGGAGCAGGGTCAGTTTCAGGAGCTGTGTCAGGAGCAGTGTCATGGAGCAGTGTCAGTGTAGGGAGCAGTGTCAGGAGAAGTGTCACGAGCTGTGTCAGGAACAGTGTCAGTGTCAGGAGCAGTTTCAGGAGCATTATCAGTATCAGCAGCAGTGTCTGTGTCAGTAGCAGTGTCAGGAGCAGTGTCAGTGTGAAGAGCAGTCTGAGGAGCAGTGTCAGTGTCAGAGTCACTGTCATGAGCTGTGTCAGGGTCAGTGTCAGGAGCAGTGTCAGTGTCAGTGTCAGGAGCTGTGTCAGGAGCTGTGTCAGGAGCAGTGTCAGTGTCAGAAGCAGTGTCAGGAGCAGTGTCATCGTCAGGAGCTGTGTCAGAAGTAGTTTCAGGAGCAGTGTCAGTGTCAGTATCTGGAGCAGTGTCAGGAGCAGTGTCAGGTTCAGGAGCAGTGTCAGTGTCATGAGTTGTGTCAGGAGCAGTGTCAGGAGCAGTATCAGTGACAGTAGCTGTGTCAGGAGCAGTGTCAGTGTCTGGAGCAGTGTCAGGAGCAGCGTCAGGAGCAGTGTCAGATTCAGGGGCAGTGTCAGTGTCTGGAGTTGTGTCAGGAGCAGTGTCAGGAGCAGTGTCAGTGTGAAGAGCAGTCTGAGGAGCAGTGTCAGTGACAGGAGCAGTGTCAGTGTCAGGAGCAGTGACAGGAGCTGTGCCATGAGCAGTGTCAGTGTCAGGAGCAGTGTCAGGAGCAGTGTCAGGAGCAGTGTCAGGAGCTGGGTCAGTTTCAGGAGGAGTGTCAGTGGCAGGAGCAGTGACAGGAGCTGTGCCATGAGCAGTGTCAGTGTCAGGAGCATTGTCTGGAGCAGTGTCAGGAGCAGTGTCAGGAGCAGGGTCAGTTTCAGGAGCTGTGTCAGGAGCAGTGTCATGGAGCAGTGTCAGTGTAGGGAGCAGTGTCAGGAGAAGTGTCACGAGCTGTGTCAGGAGCAGTGTTAGTGTCAGGAGCAGTTTCAGGAGCATTATCAGTATCAGCAGCAGTGTCTGTGTCAGTAGCAGTGTCAGGAGCAGTGTCAGTGTGAAGAGCAGTCTGACGAGCAGTGTCAGTGACAGGAGCAGTGTCAGTGTCAGTGTCACTGTCATCAGCAGTGTCAGCGTCGGTGTCAGGAGCACTGTCAGGAGCATTGTCAGGATCAGCAGCAGCGTCAGTGTCAGGAGCAGTGGTAGCAGCAGTGACAGTGTCAGGAGCAGTGTCAGGTGCAGTGTCAGGAGCAGTGTCAGTGTCAGGAGCAGTGTCAGTGTCAGGAGCAGTGGCAGGAGCTGTGCCATGAGCAGTGTCAGTGTCAGGAGCAGTGTCAGGAGCAGTGTCAGGAGCAGTGTCAGTGGCAGGAGCTGTGCCAGGAGCAGTGTCAGAGTCAGTATCAGGAGCAGCGTTAGTGTCAGGAGCAGTGCCAGGAGCAGTGTCAATGTCAGGAGCAGTGTCAGGAGCAGTGTCAGTGTCAGAAGCTGTGTCAGGAGCAGGGTCAGTGTCAGGATCAGTGACGGGGGCAGTGCCAGTGTCAGTTGCAGTGTCTGGAGCAGCGTCAGGAGCAGTGACAGTGTCAGGAGCAGTGTCAGTGTCAGTACCAGGTGCAGTGTCTGTGTCAGGACCAGCGGCAATGTCAGGAGCAATGTCAGGAGCAGCGTCAGGACCAGCCAGTGTCAGAAGCAGTCTCAGGACAAGTGTTAGACACAGGAGCAGTGTCAGTGTCAGGATCAGTGTCAGTGTCTGTGACGGGAGCAGTGTCAGTGTCAGTGTCACAGTCATGAGCAGTGTCAGCATCAGTGTCAGGAGCAGTGTCAGGAGCATTGTCAGGATCAGCAGCAGTGTGAGTGTCAGGAGCAGTGTCAGGAGCAGTGTCAGTGTCAGGAGCAGTGTCAGGACCAGCGCCAATGTAAGGAGCAGTGTCAGGACCAGTGCCAGTGTCAGAAGCAGTCTCAGGGCAAGTGTCAGTTACAGGAGCAGTGTCAGTGTCAGGATCAGTCTCAGTCTCTGTGCCGGGAGCAGTGTCAGTGTCAGAGTCACTGTCATGAGCAGTGTCAGTGTCAGTGTCAGGAGCAGTGTCAGTGTCAGTGTCAGGAGCTGTGTCAGGAGCTGTGTCAGGAGCAGTGTCAGTGTCAGAAGCAGTGTCAGGAGCAGTGTCATCGTCAGGAGCTGTGTCAGAAGTAGTTTCAGGAGCAGTGTCAGTGTCAGTGTCTGGAGCAGGGTCAGGAGCAGTGTCAGTGTCAGGAGTTGTGTCAGGAGCAGTGTCAGGAGCAGTGTCAGGAGCTGTGTCAGTTACAGGAGCTATTTCAGGAGTTGTGTCAGGTGCAGTATCAGTGTCAGTGTCTGGAGCAGTGTCAAGAGCATTGTCAGGATCAGCAGCGGTGTGAGTGTCAGGAGCAGCGTGAGGAGCAGTGTCAGTGTCAGGAGCTGTGTGAGGATCAGTGTCTGTTTCAGGAGCAGTGTCAGGACCAGTGTCAATGCCAGGAGCAGTGTCAGGTGCAGTGTCAGTGTCAGGAGCAGTGTCAGGAGCAGTGTCAGTGTCAGGAGCAGTGTGAGGAGCCGTGCCAGTGTCAGTTGCATTGTCTGAAGCAGCGTCAGGAGCAGTGTCAGTGTCAGGAGGTGTGTCTGGAGCAGTGTCAGGAGCAGTGTCAGTGTCAGGAGCAGTGTCAGGACCAGTGCCAGTGTCAGGAGCAGTGTCAGTGTGAGCAGCAGTGTCAGGATCAGTGGCAGGAGCAGTGTCAGTGTCACGAGCTGTCTCAGGAGCAGTGTCAGTGTCTGGAGCAATGTCGCGAGCAGTGTCAGGAGCAGTGTCAGGACAAGTGTCAGACACAGGAGCAGTATCAGTGTCAGGATCAGCAGCAGTGTCAGTGTCAGGAGCAGTGTCAGGACCAGTGCCAGTGACAGGAGCAGTGTCAGTGTCAGGAGCATTGTTCGGAGCAGTGTCTGTGTCAGGAGCAGTGTCAGGAGCATTGTCAGCATCAGCAGCAGTGTCTGTGTCAGGACCAGTGTCAGGAACAATGTCAGTATCAGGAGCAGTGTGAGCAGCCGTGTCAGGGTCAGGAGCAGTTTCAGGAGCAGTATCAGTATCAGCAGCAGTGTCTGTGTCAGTAGCAGTGTCAGGAGCAGTGCCTGTGTGAAGAGCAGTGTGAGGAGCAGTGTCAGTGTCAGTGTCACTGTCATCAGCAGTGTCAGCGTCAGTGTCAGGAGCACTGTCAGGAGCATTGTCAGGATCAGCAGCAGCGTCAGTGTCAGGAGCAGTGGTAGTAGCAGTGACAGTGTCAGGAGCAGTGTCAAGTGCAGTGTCAGGAGCAGTGTCAGTGTCAGGAGCAGTGTCAGTGCCAGGACCAGTGACAGGAGCTGTGCCATGAGCAGTGTCAGTGTCAGGAGCAGTATCAGGAGCAGTGTCAGGAGCAGTGTCAGTGGCAGGAGCTGCGCCAGGAGCAGTGTCAGTGTCAGGAGCAGTGTCAGGAGCAGTGTCAGCGTCAGGAGCAGTGACAGGAGCAGTGTCGGTGACAGGAGCAGTGTCAGTGTCAGTATCAGGAGCAGTGTAAGTGTCAGGAGCAGTGCCAGGAGCAGTGCCAGGAGCAGCGTCAGTGTCAGGAGCAGTCTCAGGGGCAGTATCATTGTCAGGACCAGCGTGAGGAGCAGTGTCAGTGTCAGGAGCAGTGTGAGGACCAGTGTCAGTTTCAGGAGCAGTGTCAGGACCAGTGGCAGTGCCAGGAGCAGTGTCAGGTGCAGTGTCAGTGTCAGGAGCAGTCTCAGGGGCAGTATCATTGTCAGGACCAGCGTGAGGAGCAGTGACAGTGTCAGGAGCAGTGTCAAGTGCAGTGTCAGGAGCAGTGTCAGTGTCAGGAGCAGTGTCAGTGCCAGGAGCAGTGACAGGAGCTGTGCCATGAGCAGTGTCAGTGTCAGGAGCAGTATCAGGAGCAGTGTCAGGAGCAGTGTCAGTGGCAGGAGCTGCGCCAGGAGCAGTGTCAGTGTCAGGAGCAGTGTCAGGAGCAGTGTCAGCGTCAGGAGCAGTGACAGGAGCAGTGTCGGTGACAGGAGCAGTGTCAGTGTCAGTATCAGAAGCAGTGTCAGTGTCAGGAGCAGTGCCAGGAGCAGTGCCAGGAGCAGCGTCAGTGACAGGAGCAGTCTCAGGGGCAGTATCATTGTCAGGACCAGCGTGAGGAGCAGTGTCAGTGTCAGGAGCAGTGTGAGGACCAGTGTCAGTTTCAGGAGCAGTGTCAGGACCAGTGGCAGTGCCAGGAGCAGTGTCAGGTGCAGTGTCAGTGTCAGGAGCAGTGTCAGGAGCAGTGTCAGTGTCAGGAGCAGTGTGAGGAGCCGTGCCAGTGTTAGTTGCAGTGTCTGGAGCAGCGTCAGGAGCAGTGGCAGTGTCAGTAGCAGTGTCAGTGTCTGTACCAAAAACAGTGCCTGTGTCAGGAGCAGTGTCAGTGTCAGTACTAGGTGCAGTACCTGTGTCAGGAGCAGTGTCAGGAGAAGCGTCAGGAGCAGTGCCAGGAGCAGTGTCAGTGTCAGCATCAGGAGCAGCGACAGTGTCAGGAGCAGTGCCAGGAGCAGTGTCAGTGTCAGGAGCAGTGTCAGTAGCAGTGAGAGTGTCAGTATCAGGAGCAGTGTCAGAAGCAGTGACAGGAGCATTGTCAGTATCAGCAGAAGTGTCTGTGTCAGGAGCAGTGTAGGAGCAGTGTCAGTGTCACGAGCTGTGTGAGGAGCAGTGTCAGTGTCAGGAGCATTGTCAGGAGTAGTGTCAGTGTCACGAGCAGTGTCAGGAGCAGTGTCAGGAGCAGTGTCAGGACCAGTGCCATTGTCAGGAGCAGTGTCAGTGTGAGCAGCCGTGTCAGGAACAGTGGCAGGGGCAGTGTCACCGTCACGAGCTGTGTCAGGAGCAGTGTCAGTGTCTGGAACAACGTCAGGAGCAGTGTCAGTAGCAGTGTCAGGAGCTTTGTCAGGATCAGCAGCAGTGTCAGTGTCAGGAGCAGTGCCAGGAGCAGTGCCAGTGTCAGGAGCAGTGTGAGGAGCAGTGTCAGTGTCAGAATCCGTGTCAGTGTCAGTGTCAGGAGCAGTGTCAGGAGAATTCTCAGGATCAGCAGCAGTGTCAGAGTCAGGAGCAGTGTCAGGACCAGTGTCAGTTACAGGAGCTATTTCAGGAGTTGTGTCAGGTGGACTATCAGTGTCAGTGTCTGGAGCAGTGTCAAGAGCATTGTCAGGATCAGCAGCAGTGTGAGTGTCAGGAGCAGTGTCAGTAGCAGTGAGAGTGTCAGTATCAGGAGCAGTGTCAGTTTCAGGAGCAGTGCCAGAAGCAGTGTCAGGAGCATTGTCAGTATCAGCAGCAGTGTCTGTGTTAGGAGCAGTGTCAGGAGCAGTGTCAGTGTCAGGAGCAGAGTCAGGACCAGCGCCAATGTAAGGAGCAGTGTCAGGACCAGTGCCAGTGTCAGAAGCAGTCTCAGGACAAGTGTCAGTTACAGGAGCAGTGTCAGTGTCAGGATCAGTCTCAGTCTCTGTGCCGGGAGCAGTGTGAGTGTCAGAGTCACTGTCATGAGCAGTGTCAGTGTTAGTGTCAGGAGCAGTGTCAGTGTCAGTGTCAGGAGCTGTGTCAGGAGCTGTGTCAGTGTCAGGAGCAGTGTCAGGAGCTGTTTCAGGAGCAGGGTAAGTGTCTGGAGCAGTGTCGGGACCAGTGCCAGTGTCAGAAGCAGTGTCAGCACTAGTGTCAGTGACAGGAGCAGTGTCAGTGTCAGGAGCATTGTCCGGAGCAGTGTCCGTGTCAGGAGCAGTATTAGGAGCATTGTCAGCATCAGGAGGAGTGTCAGGGTCAGGAGCAGTGTCAGGACCAGTGCCAGTGTCAGAAGCAGTGTCAGGACCAGTGTCAGTGACAGGAGCAGTGTCAGTGTCAGGAGCATCGTTCGGAGCCATGTCTGTGCCAGGAGCAGCGTCGGGAGCATTGTCAGGATCAGCAGCAGCGTCAGTGTCAGGAGCAGTTGTAGTAGCAGTGACAGTGTCAGGAGCAGTTGTTGTAGCAGTGACAGTGTCAGGAGCAGTTTCAGGTGCAGTGTCAGGAGCAGTGTCAGTGTCAGGAGCAGTGTCAGTGCCAGGAGCAGTGACAGGAGCTGTGCCATGAGCAGTGTCAGTGTCAGGAGCAGTGTCAGGAGCAGTGTCAGGAGCAATGTCAGTGGCAGGAGCTGCGCCAGGAGCAGTGTCAGTGTCAGGAGCAGTGTCAGGAGCAGTGTCAGCGTCAGGAGCAGTGACAGGAGCAGTGTCGGTGTCAGGAGCAGTGTCAGTGTCAGTATCAGGAGCAGTGTCAGTGTCAGGAGCAGTGCCAGGAGCAGTGCCAGGAGCAGCGTCAGTGTCAGGAGCAGTCTCAGGGGCAGTATCATTGTCAGGACCAGCGTGAGGAGCAGTGTCAGTGTCAGGAGCAGTGTGAGGACCTGTGTCAGTTTCAGGAGCAGTGTCAGGACCAGTGGCAGTGCCAGGAGCAGTGTCAGGTGCAGTGTCAGTGTCAGGAGCAGTGTCAGGAACAGTGTCAGTGTCAGGCGCAGTGTGAGGAGCCGTGCCAGTGTTAGTTGCAGTGTCTGGAGCAGCGTCAGGAGCAGTGGCAGTGTCAGTAGCAGTGTCAGTGTCAGTACCAGAAACAGTGCCTGTGTCAGGAGCAGTGTCAGTGTCAGTACCAGGTGCAGTACCTGTGTCAGGAGCAGTGTCAGGAGCAGCGTCAGGAGCAGTGCCAGGATCAGTGTCAGTGTCAGCATCAGGAGCAGCGTCAGTGTCAGGAGCAGTGCCAGGAGCAGTGTCAGTGTCAGGAGGAGTGTGAGGAGCAGTTTGAGGTGTAGTGTCAGTGTCAGGAGCAGTGTCAGTGTCAGGTGCTGCGTCAGGAGCAGTATCAGTGTCAGGAGGAGTGTCTGGAGCAGTGTCAGGAGCAGTGTCAGGGTCAGGAGCAGTGTCAGTAGCAGTGAGAGTGTCAGTATCAGGAGCAGTGTCAGAAGCAGTGACAGGAGCATTGTCAGTATCAGCAGAAGTGTCTGTGTCAGGAGCAGTGTAGGAGCAGTGTCAGTGTCAGGTGCAGTGTCAGGACAAGTGCCATTGTCAGGAGCAGTGTCAGTGTGAGCAGCCGTGTCAGGAACAGTGGCAGGAGCAGTGTCACCGTCACGAGCTGTGTCAGGAGCAGTGTCAGTGTCTGGAGCAACGTCACGAGCAGTGTCAGTAGCAGTGTCAGGAGCTTTGTCAGAATCAGCAGCAGTGTCAGTGTCAGGAGCAGTGCCAGGAGCAGTGCCAGTGTCAGGAGCAGTGTGAGGAGCAGTGTCAGTGTCAGGATCCGTGTCTGTGTCAGTGTCAGGAGCAGTGTCAGGAGAATTCTCAGGATCAGCAGCAGTGTCAGCGTCAGGAGCAGTGTCAGGAGCAGTGTCAGTTACAGGAGCTATTTCAGGAGTTGTGTCAGGTGCACTATCAGTGTCAGTGTCTGGAGCAGTGTCAAGAGCATTGTCAGGATCAGCAGCAGTGTGAGCAGCCGTGTCAGTGTCAGGAGCAGTTTCAGGAGCAGTATCAGTATCAGCAGCAGTGTCTGTCTCAGTAGCAGTGTCGGGAGCAGTGTCTGTGTGAACAGCAGTGTGAGGAGCAGTGTCAGTGACAGGAGCAGTGTCAGTGACAGTGTCACTGTCATCAGCAGAGTCAGCGTCAGTGTCAGGAGCACTGTCAGGAGCATTGTCAGGATCAGCAGCAACGTCAGTGTCAGGAGCAGTGGTAGCAGTAGTGACAGTGTCAGGAGCAGTGTCAGGTGCAGTGTCAGGAGCAGTGTCAGTGTCAGGAGCAGCGACAGGAGCTGTGCCATGAGCAGTGTCATTGTCAGGAGCAGCGTCAGGAGCAGTGTCAGGAGCTGTGTCAGTGGCAGGAGCTGTGCCAGGAGCAGTGTCAATGTCAGGAGCAGTGTCAGGAGCAGTGTCAGCGTCAGGAGCAGTGACAGGCGCAGTGTCGGTGACAGGAGCAGTGTCAGTGTCAGCATCAGGAGCAGTGTCAGTGTCAGGAAGCAGTGCCAGGAGCAGTGCCTGGAGCAGCGTCAGTGTCAGGAGCAGTCTCAGGGGCAGTATCATTGTCAGGACCGGCGTGAGGAGCAGTGTCAGTGTCAGGAGCAGTGTGAGGACCAGTGTCAGTGTCAGGAGTTGTCTCAGGAGCAGTGTCAGAAGCAGTGTCAGTGACAGTAGCTGTGTCTGGAGCAGTGTCAGTGTCTGGAGCAGTGTCAGGAGCAGTGTCAGGAGCAGGGACAGTGTCACGAGCTGTGTCAGGAGCAGTGTCATGGAGCAGTGTCAGTGTCACGAGCAGTGTCAGGAGAAGTGTCACGAGCAGTGTCAGAAGCAGTGTCAGGTGCAGTGTCAGACTCAGGAGCCGTGTCAGCAGCACTGACAGGATCAGCAGCAGTGTCTGTGTCAGGAGCAGTGTCAGGAGCAGCGTCAGGAGCAGTGACAGGAGCAGTGTCAGTGTCAGGAGCAGTGTCAGGAGCAGTGTCAGGAGCAGTGGCAGGAGCAGTGTCAGTGTCAGGAGCAGTGTCAGGAGCAGTGTCAGGATCAGCAGCAGTGTCAGTGTCAGCAGCAGTGACAGGAGCTGTTCGAGGAGCAGTGTCAGTTTCAGGAGCAGTGTCACAAACAGTGTCAGTGTCAGCAGCAGTGTCAGGAGCAGTGTCAGGAGCAGTGTCAGTGTCAGGAGCATTGTCAGGACCAGTGCCAGTGTCAGGAGCAGTGTCAGTGTGAGCAGCAGTGTCAGGAACAGTGGCAGGAGCAGTGTCAGTGTCACGAGCTGTCTCAGGAGCAGTGTCAGTGTCTGGAGCAATGTCGCGAGCAGTGTCAGGAGCAGTGTCAGTGTCAGTAGCAGTGTCAGGAGCAGTGTCAGTGTCAGTGTCAGGACCAGCGCCAGTGTGAGAAGCAGTGTCAGGACCAGTGCCAGTGACAGGAGCAGTGTCAGTGTCAGGAGCATTGTTCGGAGCAGTGTCTGTGTCAGGAGCAGTGTCAGGAGCATTGTCAGCATCAGCAGCAGTGTCTGTGTCAGGACCAGTGTCAGGAGCAATGTCAGTATCAGGAGCAGTGTGAGCAGCCGTGTCAGGGTCAGGAGCAGTTTCAGGAGCAGTATCAGTATCAGCAGCAGTGTCTGTGTCAGTAGCAGTGTCAGGAGCAGTGTCTGTGTGAAGAGCAGTGTGAGGAGCAGTGTCAGTGTCAGTGTCACTGTCATCAGCAGTGTCAGCGTCAGTGTCAGGAGCACTGTCAGGAGCATTGTCAGGATCAGCAGCAGCGTCAGTGTCAGGAGCAGTGGTAGTAGCAGTGACAGTGTCAGGAGCAGTGTCAAGTGCAGTGTCAGGAGCAGTGTCAGTGTCAGGAGCAGTGTCAGTGCCAGGAGCAGTGACAGCAGCTGTGCCATGAGCAGTGTCAGTGTCAGGAGCAGTATCAGGAGCAGTATCAGCAGCAGTGTCTGTGTCAGTAGCAGTGTCGGGAGCAGTGTCAGTGTCAGAAGCAGTGTCAGGAGCAGTGTCCTCGTCAGGAGCTGTGTCAGAAGTAGTTTCAGGAGCAGTGTCAGTGTCAGTGTCTGGAGCAGTGTCAGGAGCAGTGTCAGTAGCAGTGTCAGGAGCTTTGTCAGGATCAGCAGCAGTGTCAGTGTCAGGAGCAGTGCCAGGAGCAGTGCCAGTGTCAGGAGCCGTGTCAGTGTCAGGAGCAGTGACAGGAGCTGTGCCATGAGCAGTGTCAGTGTCAGGAGCATTGTCTGGAGCAGTGTCAGGAGCAGTGTCAGGAGCAGGGTCAGTTTCAGGAGCTGTGTCAGGAGCAGTGTCATGGAGCAGTGTCAGTGTAGGGAGCAGTGTCAGGAGAAGTGTCTCGAGCTGTGTCAGGAACAGTGTCAGTGTCAGGAGCAGTTTCAGGAGCATTATCAGTATCAGCAGCAGTGTCTGTGTCAGTAGCAGTGTCAGGAGCAGTGTCAGTGTGAAGAGCAGTCTGAGGAGCAGTGTCAGTGTCAGGAGCAGCGTCAGGAGCAGTGTCAGGTTCAGGAGCAGTGTCAATGTCTGGAGTTGTGTCAGGAGCAGTGTCAGGAGCAGTGTCAGTGTGAAGAGCAGTCTGAGGAGCAGTGTCAGTGACAGGAGCAGTGTCAGTGTCAGTGTCACTGTCATCAGCAGTGTCAGCGTCAGTGTCAGGAGCACTGTCAGGAGCATTGTCAGGATCAGCAGCAGCGTCAGTGTCAGGAGCAGTGGTAGCAGCAGTGACAGTGTCAGGAGCAGTGTCAGGTGCAGTTTCAGGAGCAGTGTCAGTGTCAGGAGCAGTGTCAGTGTCACGAGCAGTGACAGGAGCTGTGCCATGAGCAGTGTCAGTGTCAGGAGCAGTGTCAGGAGCAGTGTCAGGAGCAGTGTCAGGAGCTGGGTCAGTTTCAGGAGCAGTGTCAGTGGCAGGAGCAGTGACAGGAGCTGTGCCATGAGCAGTGTCAGTGTCAGGAGCATTGTCTGGAGCAGTGTCAGGAGCAGTGTCAGGAGCAGGGTCAGTTTCAGGAGCTGTGTCAGGAGCAGTGTCATGGAGCAGTGTCAGTGTAGGGAGCAGTGTCAGGAGAAGTGTCACGAGCTGTGTCAGGAGCAGTGTCAGTGTCAGGAGCAGTGTCAGTGTCAGTGTCTCTGTCATCAGCAGTGTCAGCGTCGGTGTCAGGAGCACTGTCAGGAGCATTGTCAGGATCAGCAGCAGCGTCAGTGTCAGGAGCAGTGGTAGCAGCAGTGACAGTGTCAGGAGCAGTGTCAGGTGCAGTGTCAGGAGCAGTGTCAGTGTCAGGAGCAGTGTCAGTGTCAGGAGCAGTGGCAGGAGCTGTGCCATGAGCAGTGTCAGTGTCAGGAGCAGTGTCAGGAGCAGTGTCAGGAGCAGTGTCAGTGGCAGGAGCTGTGCCAGGAGCAGTGTCAGAGTCAGTATCAGGAGCAGCGTTAGTGTCAGGAGCAGTGCCAGGAGCAGTGTCAGTGTCAGGAGCAGTGTCAGGAGCAGTGTCAGTGTCAGAAGCTGTGTCAGGAGCAAGGTCACTGTCAGGATCAGTGACGGGGGCAGTGCCAGTGTCAGTTGCAGTGTCTGGAGCAGCGTCAGGAGCAGTGACAGTGTCAGGAGCAGTGTCAGTGTCAGTACCAGGTGCAGTGTCTGTGTCAGGACCAGCGGCAATGTCAGGAGCAATGTCAGGAGCAGTGTCAGGACCAGCCAGTGTCAGAAGCAGTCTCAGGACAAGTGTTAGACACAGGAGCAGTGTCAGTGTCAGGATCAGTGTCAGTGTCTGTGACGGGAGCAGTGTCAGTGTCAGTGTCACAGTCATGAGCAGTGTCAGCATCAGTGTCAGGAGCAGTGTCAGGAGCATTTTCAGGATCAGCAGCAGTGTCAGTGACAGGAGCAGTGACAGGAGCAGTGTCAGGAGCAGTGCCAGCGTCAGGAGCAGTGTGACGAGCAGTGTCAGTGTCAGGATCCGTGTCAGTGTCAGTGTCAGGAGCAGTGTCAGGAGAATTCTCAGGATCTGCAGCAGTGTCAGTGTCAGGAGCAGTGTCAGGAGCTGTGTCAGTTACAGGAGCTATTTCAGGAGTTGTGTCAGGTGCAGTATCAGTGTCAGTGTCTGGAGCAGTGTCAAGAGCATTGTCAGGATCAGCAGCGGTGTGAGTGTCAGGAGCAGCGTGAGGAGCAGTGTCAGTGTCAGGAGCTGTGTGAGGATCAGTGTCTGTTTCAGGAGCAGTGTCAGGACCAGTGTCAATGCCAGGAGCAGTGTCAGGTGCAGTGTCAGTGTCAGGAGCAGTGTCAGGAGCAGTGTCAGTGTCAGGAGCAGTGTGAGGAGCCGTGCCAGTGTCAGTTGCATTGTCTGAAGCAGCGTCAGGAGCAGTGGCAGTGTCAGTAGCAGTGTCAGTGTCAGGAGGTGTGTCTGGAGCAGTGTCAGGAGCAGTGTCAGTGTCAGGAGCAGTGTCAGGACCAGTGCCAGTGTCAGGAGCAGTGTCAGTGTGAGCAGCAGTGTCAGGATCAGTGGCAGGAGCTGTGTCAGTGTCACGAGCTGTCTCAGGAGCAGTGTCAGTGTCTGGAGCAATGTCGCGAGCAGTGTCAGGAGCAGTGTCAGGACAAGTGTCAGACACAGGAGCAGTATCAGCGTCAGGATCAGCAGCAGTGTCAGTGTCAGGAGCAGTGTCAGGAGCAGTGTCAGTGTCAGGAGCAGTGTCAGGAGCAGTGCCAGTGTCAGGAGCAGTGTCAGGAGCAGTGTCAGGAGCAGTGTCAGTGTCAGGAGCAGTGTCAGGAGCAGTGTCAGGAGCAGTGGCAGGAGCAGTGTCAGTGTCAGGAGCAGTGTCAGGAGCAGTGTCAGGATCAGCAGCAGTGTCAGTGTCAGCAGCAGTGTCAGGAGCTGTTCGAGGAGCAGTGTCAGTTTCAGGAGCAGTGTCACAAACAGTGTCAGTGTCAGCAGCAGTGTCAGGAGCAGTGTCAGGAGCAGTGTCAGTGTCAGGAGCATTGTCAGGACCAGTGCCAGTGTCAGGAGCAGTGTCAGTGTGAGCAGCAGTGTCAGGAACAGTGGCAGGAGCAGTGTCAGTGTCACGAGCTGTCTCAGGAGCAGTGTCAGTGTCTGGAGCAATGTCGCGAGCAGTGTCAGGAGCAGTGTCAGTGTCAGGAGCAGTTTCAGGACCAGCGCCAGTGTGACAAGCAGTGTCAGGACCAGTGCCAGTGACAGGAGCAGTGTCAGTGTCAGGAGCATTGTTCGGAGCAGTGTCTGTGTCAGGAGCAGTGTCAGGAGCATTGTCAGCATCAGCAGCAGTGTCTGTGTCAGGACCAGTGTCAGGAGCAATGTCAGTATCAGGAGCAGTGTGAGCAGCCGTGTCAGGGTCAGGAGCAGTTTCAGGAGCAGTATCAGTATCAGCAGCAGTGTCTGTGTCAGTAGCAGTGTCAGGAGCAGTGTCTGTGTGAAAAGCAGTGTGAGGAGCAGTGTCAGTGTCAGTGTCACTGTCATCAGCAGTGTCAGCGTCAGTGTCAGGAGCACTGTCAGGAGCATTGTCAGGATCAGCAGCAGCGTCAGTGTCAGGAGCAGTGGTAGTAGCAGTGACAGTGTCAGGAGCAGTGTCAAGTGCAGTGTCAGGAGCAGTGTCAGTGTCAGGTGCAGTGTCAGTGCCAGGAGCAGTGACAGGAGCAGTGTCAGGAGCAGTGTCAGTTTCAGGAGCAGTGCCAGAAGCAGTGTCAGGAGCATTGTCAGTATCAGCAGCAGTGTCTGTGTCAGGAGCAGTGTCAGGAGCAGTGTCAGTGTCAGGAGCAGAGTCAGGACCAGCGCCAATGTAAGGAGCAGTGTCAGGACCAGTGCCAGTGTCAGAAGCAGTCTCGGGAAAAGTGTCAGTTACAGGAGCAGTGTCAGTGTCAGGATCAGTCTCAGTCTCTGTGCCGGGAGCAGTGTCAGTGTCAGAGTCACTGTCATGAGCAGTGTCAGGGTCAGTGTCAGGAGCAGTGTCAGTGTCAGTGTCAGGAGCTGTGTCAGGAGCTGTGTCAGGAGCAGTGTCAGTGTCAGAAGCAGTGTCAGGAGCAGTGACATCGTCAGGAGCTGTGTCAGAAGTAGTTTCAGGAGCAGTGTCAGTGTCAGTATCTGGAGCAGTGTCAGGAGCAGTGTCTGGTTCAGGAGCAGTGTCAGTGTCATGAGTTGTGTCAGGAGCAGTGTCAGGAGCAGTATCAGTGACAGTAGCTGTGTCAGGAGCAGTGTCAGTGTCTGGAGCAGTGTCAGGAGCAGCGTCAGGAGCAGTGTCAGGTTCAGGAGCAGTGTCAATGTCTGGAGTTGTGTCAGGAGCAGTGTCAGGAGCAGTGTCAGTGTGAAGAGCAGTCTGAGGAGCAGTGTCAGTGACAGGAGCAGTGTCAGTGTCAGTGTCACTGTCATCAGCAGTGTCAGCGTCAGTGTCAGGAGCACTGTCAGGAGCATTGTCAGGATCAGCAGCAGCGTCAGTGTCAGGAGCAGTGGTAGCAGCAGTGACAGTGTCAGGAGCAGTGTCAGGTGCAGTTTCAGGAGCAGTGTCAGTGTCAGGAGCAGTGTCAGTGTCAGGAGCAGTGACAGGAGCTGTGCCATGAGCAGTGTCAGTGTCAGGAGCAGTGTCAGGAGCAGTGTCAGGAGCAGTGTCAGGAGCTGGGTCAGTTTCAGGAGCAGTGTCAGTGGCAGGAGCAGTGACAGGAGCTGTGCCATGAGCAGTGTCAGTGTCAGGAGCATTGTCTGGAGCAGTGTCAGGAGCAGTGTCAGGAGCAGGGTCAGTTTCAGGAGCTGTGTCAGGAGCAGTGTCATGGAGCAGTGTCAGTGTAGGGAGCAGTGTCAGGAGAAGTGTCACGAGCTGTGTCAGGAGCAGTGTCAGTGTCAGGAGCAGTGTCAGTGTCAGTGTCTCTGTCATCAGCAGTGTCAGCGTCGGTGTCAGGAGCACTGTCAGGAGCATTGTCAGGATCAGCAGCAGCGTCAGTGTCAGGAGCAGTGGTAGCAGCAGTGACAGTGTCAGGAGCAGTGTCAGGTGCAGTGTCAGGAGCAGTGTCAGTGTCAGGAGCAGTGTCAGTGTCAGGAGCAGTGGCAGGAGCTGTGCCATGAGCAGTGTCAGTGTCAGGAGCAGTGTCAGGAGCAGTGTCAGGAGCAGTGTCAGTGGCAGGAGCTGTGCCAGGAGCAGTGTCAGAGTCAGTATCAGGAGCAGCGTTAGTGTCAGGAGCAGTGCCAGGAGCAGTGTCAGTGTCAGGAGCAGTGTCAGGAGCAGTGTCAGTGTCAGAAGCTGTGTCAGGAGCAAGGTCACTGTCAGGATCAGTGACGGGGGCAGTGCCAGTGTCAGTTGCAGTGTCTGGAGCAGCGTCAGGAGCAGTGACAGTGTCAGGAGCAGTGTCAGTGTCAGTACCAGGTGCAGTGTCTGTGTCAGGACCAGCGGCAATGTCAGGAGCAATGTCAGGAGCAGTGTCAGGACCAGCCAGTGTCAGAAGCAGTCTCAGGACAAGTGTTAGACACAGGAGCAGTGTCAGTGTCAGGATCAGTGTCAGTGTCTGTGACGGGAGCAGTGTCAGTGTCAGTGTCACAGTCATGAGCAGTGTCAGCATCAGTGTCAGGAGCAGTGTCAGGAGCATTTTCAGGATCAGCAGCAGTGTCAGTGACAGGAGCAGTGACAGGAGCAGTGTCAGGAGCAGTGCCAGCGTCAGGAGCAGTGTGACGAGCAGTGTCAGTGTCAGGATCCGTGTCAGTGTCAGTGTCAGGAGCAGTGTCAGGAGAATTCTCAGGATCTGCAGCAGTGTCAGTGTCAGGAGCAGTGTCAGGAGCTGTGTCAGTTACAGGAGCTATTTCAGGAGTTGTGTCAGGTGCAGTATCAGTGTCAGTGTCTGGAGCAGTGTCAAGAGCATTGTCAGGATCAGCAGCGGTGTGAGTGTCAGGAGCAGCGTGAGGAGCAGTGTCAGTGTCAGGAGCTGTGTGAGGATCAGTGTCTGTTTCAGGAGCAGTGTCAGGACCAGTGTCAATGCCAGGAGCAGTGTCAGGTGCAGTGTCAGTGTCAGGAGCAGTGTCAGGAGCAGTGTCAGTGTCAGGAGCAGTGTGAGGAGCCGTGCCAGTGTCAGTTGCATTGTCTGAAGCAGCGTCAGGAGCAGTGGCAGTGTCAGTAGCAGTGTCAGTGTCAGGAGGTGTGTCTGGAGCAGTGTCAGGAGCAGTGTCAGTGTCAGGAGCAGTGTCAGGACCAGTGCCAGTGTCAGGAGCAGTGTCAGTGTGAGCAGCAGTGTCAGGATCAGTGGCAGGAGCTGTGTCAGTGTCACGAGCTGTCTCAGGAGCAGTGTCAGTGTCTGGAGCAATGTCGCGAGCAGTGTCAGGAGCAGTGTCAGGACAAGTGTCAGACACAGGAGCAGTATCAGCGTCAGGATCAGCAGCAGTGTCAGTGTCAGGAGCAGTGTCAGGAGCAGTGTCAGTGTCAGGAGCAGTGTCAGGAGCAGTGCCAGTGTCAGGAGCAGTGTCAGGAGCAGTGTCAGGAGCAGTGTCAGTGTCAGGAGCAGTGTCAGGAGCAGTGTCAGGAGCAGTGGCAGGAGCAGTGTCAGTGTCAGGAGCAGTGTCAGGAGCAGTGTCAGGATCAGCAGCAGTGTCAGTGTCAGCAGCAGTGTCAGGAGCTGTTCGAGGAGCAGTGTCAGTTTCAGGAGCAGTGTCACAAACAGTGTCAGTGTCAGCAGCAGTGTCAGGAGCAGTGTCAGGAGCAGTGTCAGTGTCAGGAGCATTGTCAGGACCAGTGCCAGTGTCAGGAGCAGTGTCAGTGTGAGCAGCAGTGTCAGGAACAGTGGCAGGAGCAGTGTCAGTGTCACGAGCTGTCTCAGGAGCAGTGTCAGTGTCTGGAGCAATGTCGCGAGCAGTGTCAGGAGCAGTGTCAGTGTCAGTAGCAGTGTCAGGAGCAGTGTCAGTGTCAGTGTCAGGAGCAGCGTCAGTGTCAGGAGCAGTTTCAGGACCAGCGCCAGTGTGACAAGCAGTGTCAGGACCAGTGCCAGTGACAGGAGCAGTGTCAGTGTCAGGAGCATTGTTCGGAGCAGTGTCTGTGTCAGGAGCAGTGTCAGGAGCATTGTCAGCATCAGCAGCAGTGTCTGTGTCAGGACCAGTGTCAGGAGCAATGTCAGTATCAGGAGCAGTGTGAGCAGCCGTGTCAGGGTCAGGAGCAGTTTCAGGAGCAGTATCAGTATCAGCAGCAGTGTCTGTGTCAGTAGCAGTGTCAGGAGCAGTGTCTGTGTGAAAAGCAGTGTGAGGAGCAGTGTCAGTGTCAGTGTCACTGTCATCAGCAGTGTCAGCGTCAGTGTCAGGAGCACTGTCAGGAGCATTGTCAGGATCAGCAGCAGCGTCAGTGTCAGGAGCAGTGGTAGCAGCAGTGACAGTGTCAGGAGCAGTGTCAGGTGCAGTTTCAGGAGCAGTGTCAGTGTCAGGAGCAGTGTCAGTGTCAGGAGCAGTGACAGGAGCTGTGCCATGAGCAGTGTCAGTGTCAGGAGCAGTGTCAGGAGCAGTGTCAGGAGCAGTGTCAGGAGCTGGGTCAGTTTCAGGAGCAGTGTCAGTGGCAGGAGCAGTGACAGGAGCTGTGCCATGAGCAGTGTCAGTGTCAGGAGCATTGTCTGGAGCAGTGTCAGGAGCAGTGTCAGGAGCAGGGTCAGTTTCAGGAGCTGTGTCAGGAGCAGTGTCATGGAGCAGTGTCAGTGTAGGGAGCGGTGTCAGGAGAAGTGTCACGAGCTGTGTCAGGAGCAGTGTCAGTGTCAGGAGCAGTGTCAGTGTCAGTGTCTCTGTCATCAGCAGTGTCAGCGTCGGTGTCAGGAGCACTGTCAGGAGCATTGTCAGGATCAGCAGCAGCGTCAGTGTCAGGAGCAGTGGTAGCAGCAGTGACAGTGTCAGGAGCAGTGTCAGGTGCAGTGTCAGGAGCAGTGTCAGTGTCAGGAGCAGTGTCAGTGTCAGGAGCAGTGGCAGGAGCTGTGCCATGAGCAGTGTCAGTGTCAGGAGCAGTGTCAGGAGCAGTGTCAGGAGCAGTGTCAGTGGCAGGAGCTGTGCCAGGAGCAGTGTCAGAATCAGTATCAGGAGCAGCGTTAGTGTCAGGAGCAGTGCCAGGAGCAGTGTCAGTGTCAGGAGCAGTGTCAGGAGCAGTGTCAGTGTCAGAAGCTGTGTCAGGAGCAAGGTCACTGTCAGGATCAGTGACGGGGGCAGTGCCAGTGTCAGTTGCAGTGTCTGGAGCAGCGTCAGGAGCAGTGACAGTGTCAGGAGCAGTGTCAGTGTCAGTACCAGGTGCAGTGTCTGTGTCAGGACCAGCGGCAATGTCAGGAGCAATGTCAGGAGCAGTGTCAGGACCAGCCAGTGTCAGAAGCAGTCTCAGGACAAGTGTTAGACACAGGAGCAGTGTCAGTGTCAGGATCAGTGTCAGTGTCTGTGACGGGAGCAGTGTCAGTGTCAGTGTCACAGTCATGAGCAGTGTCAGCATCAGTGTCAGGAGCAGTGTCAGGAGCATTTTCAGGATCAGCAGCAGTGTCAGTGACAGGAGCAGTGACAGGAGCAGTGTCAGGAGCAGTGCCAGCGTCAGGAGCAGTGTGACGAGCAGTGTCAGTGTCAGGATCCGTGTCAGTGTCAGTGTCAGGAGCAGTGTCAGGAGAATTCTCAGGATCTGCAGCAGTGTCAGTGTCAGGAGCAGTGTCAGGAGCTGTGTCAGTTACAGGAGCTATTTCAGGAGTTGTGTCAGGTGCAGTATCAGTGTCAGTGTCTGGAGCAGTGTCAAGAGCATTGTCAGGATCAGCAGCGGTGTGAGTGTCAGGAGCAGCGTGAGGAGCAGTGTCAGTGTCAGGAGCTGTGTGAGGATCAGTGTCTGTTTCAGCAGCAGTGTCAGGACCAGTGTCAATGCCAGGAGCAGTGTCAGGTGCAGTGTCAGTGTCAGGAGCAGTGTCAGGAGCAGTGTCAGTGTCAGGAGCAGTGTGAGGAGCCGTGCCAGTGTCAGTTGCATTGTCTGAACCAGCGTCAGGAGCAGTGGCAGTGTCAGTAGCAGTGTCAGTGTCAGGAGGTGTGTCTGGAGCAGTGTCAGGAGCAGTGTCAGTGTCAGGAGCAGTGTCAGGACCAGTGCCAGTGTCAGGAGCAGTGTCAGTGTGAGCAGCAGTGTCAGGATCAGTGGCAGGAGCTGTGTCAGTGTCACGAGCTGTCTCAGGAGCAGTGTCAGTGTCTGGAGCAATGTCGCGAGCAGTGTCAGGAGCAGTGTCAGGACAAGTGTCAGACACAGGAGCAGTATCAGCGTCAGGATCAGCAGCAGTGTCAGTGTCAGGAGCAGTGTCAGGAGCAGTGTCAGTGTCAGGAGCAGTGTCAGGAGCAGTGCCAGTGTCAGGAGCAGTGTCAGGAGCAGTGTCAGGAGCAGTGTCAGTGTCAGGAGCAGTGTCAGGAGCAGTGTCAGGAGCAGTGGCAGGAGCAGTGTCAGTGTCAGGAGCAGTGTCAGGAGCAGTGTCAGGATCAGCAGCAGTGTCAGTGTCAGCAGCAGTGTCAGGAGCTGTTCGAGGAGCAGTGTCAGTTTCAGGAGCAGTGTCACAAACAGTGTCAGTGTCAGCAGCAGTGTCAGGAGCAGTGTCAGGAGCAGTGTCAGTGTCAGGAGCATTGTCAGGACCAGTGCCAGTGTCAGGAGCAGTGTCAGTGTGAGCAGCAGTGTCAGGAGCAGTGGCAGGAGCAGTGTCAGTGTCACGAGCTGTCTCAGGAGCAGTGTCAGTGTCTGGAGCAATGTCGCGAGCAGTGTCAGGAGCAGTGTCAGTGTCAGTAGCAGTGTCAGGAGCAGTGTCAGTGTCAGTGTCAGGAGCAGCGTCAGTGTCAGGAGCAGTTTCAGGACCAGCGCCAGTGTGACAAGCAGTGTCAGGACCAGTGCCAGTGACAGGAGCAGTGTCAGTGTCAGGAGCATTGTTCGGAGCAGTGTCTGTGTCAGGAGCAGTGTCAGGAGCATTGTCAGCATCAGCAGCAGTGTCTGTGTCAGGACCAGTGTCAGGAGCAATGTCAGTATCAGGAGCAGTGTGAGCAGCCGTGTCAGGGTCAGGAGCAGTTTCAGGAGCAGTATCAGTGTCAGCAGCAGTGTCTGTGTCAGTAGCAGTGTCAGGAGCAGTGTCTGTGTGAAAAGCAGTGTGAGGAGCAGTGTCAGTGTCAGTGTCACTGTCATCAGCAGTGTCAGCGTCAGTGTCAGGAGCACTGTCAGGAGCATTGTCAGGATCAGCAGCAGCGTCAGTGTCAGGAGCAGTGGTAGTAGCAGTGACAGTGTCAGGAGCAGTGTCAAGTGCAGTGTCAGGAGCAGTGTCAGTGTCAGGTGCAGTGTCAGTGCCAGGAGCAGTGACAGGAGCTGAGGCATGAGCAGTGTCAGTGTCTGGAGCAGTGTCAGGAGCAGTGTCAGGAGCAGTGTCAGTTTCAGGAGCAGTGCCAGAAGCAGTGTCAGGAGCATTGTCAGTATCAGCAGCAGTGTCTGTGTCAGGAGCAGTGTCAGGAGCAGTGTCAGTGTCAGGAGCAGAGTCAGGACCAGCGCCAATGTAAGGAGCAGTGTCAGGACCAGTGCCAGTGTCAGAAGCAGTCTCGGGAAAAGTGTCAGTTACAGGAGCAGTGTCAGTGTCAGGATCAGTCTCAGTCTCTGTGCCGGGAGCAGTGTCAGTGTCAGAGTCACTGTCATGAGCAGTGTCAGGGTCAGTGTCAGGAGCAGTGTCAGTGTCAGTGTCAGGAGCTGTGTCAGGAGCTGTGTCAGGAGCAGTGTCAGTGTCAGAAGCAGTGTCAGGAGCAGTGACATCGTCAGGAGCTGTGTCAGAAGTAGTTTCAGGAGCAGTGTCAGTGTCAGTATCTGGAGCAGTGTCAGGAGCAGTGTCTGGTTCAGGAGCAGTGTCAGTGTCATGAGTTGTGTCAGGAGCAGTGTCAGGAGCAGTATCAGTGACAGTAGCTGTGTCAGGAGCAGTGTCAGTGTCTGGAGCAGTGTCAGGAGCAGCGTCAGGAGCAGTGTCAGGTTCAGGAGCAGTGTCAATGTCTGGAGTTGTGTCAGGAGCAGTGTCAGGAGCAGTGTCAGTGTGAAGAGCAGTCTGAGGAGCAGTGTCAGTGACAGGAGCAGTGTCAGTGTCAGTGTCACTGTCATCAGCAGTGTCAGCGTCAGTGTCAGGAGCACTGTCAGGAGCATTGTCAGGATCAGCAGCAGCGTCAGTGTCAGGAGCAGTGGTAGCAGCAGTGACAGTGTCAGGAGCAGTGTCAGGTGCAGTTTCAGGAGCAGTGTCAGTGTCAGGAGCAGTGTCAGTGTCAGGAGCAGTGACAGGAGCTGTGCCATGAGCAGTGTCAGTGTCAGGAGCAGTGTCAGGAGCAGTGTCAGGAGCAGTGTCAGGAGCTGGGTCAGTTTCAGGAGCAGTGTCAGTGGCAGGAGCAGTGACAGGAGCTGTGCCATGAGCAGTGTCAGTGTCAGGAGCATTGTCTGGAGCAGTGTCAGGAGCAGTGTCAGGAGCAGGGTCAGTTTCAGGAGCTGTGTCAGGAGCAGTGTCATGGAGCAGTGTCAGTGTAGGGAGCAGTGTCAGGAGAAGTGTCACGAGCTGTGTCAGGAGCAGTGTCAGTGTCAGGAGCAGTGTCAGTGTCAGTGTCTCTGTCATCAGCAGTGTCAGCGTCGGTGTCAGGAGCACTGTCAGGAGCATTGTCAGGATCAGCAGCAGCGTCAGTGTCAGGAGCAGTGGTAGCAGCAGTGACAGTGTCAGGAGCAGTGTCAGGTGCAGTGTCAGGAGCAGTGTCAGTGTCAGGAGCAGTGTCAGTGTCAGGAGCAGTGGCAGGAGCTGTGCCATGAGCAGTGTCAGTGTCAGGAGCAGTGTCAGGAGCAGTGTCAGGAGCAGTGTCAGTGGCAGGAGCTGTGCCAGGAGCAGTGTCAGAGTCAGTATCAGGAGCAGCGTTAGTGTCAGGAGCAGTGCCAGGAGCAGTGTCAGTGTCAGGAGCAGTGTCAGGAGCAGTGTCAGTGTCAGAAGCTGTGTCAGGAGCAAGGTCACTGTCAGGATCAGTGACGGGGGCAGTGCCAGTGTCAGTTGCAGTGTCTGGAGCAGCGTCAGGAGCAGTGACAGTGTCAGGAGCAGTGTCAGTGTCAGTACCAGGTGCAGTGTCTGTGTCAGGACCAGCGGCAATGTCAGGAGCAATGTCAGGAGCAGTGTCAGGACCAGCCAGTGTCAGAAGCAGTCTCAGGACAAGTGTTAGACACAGGAGCAGTGTCAGTGTCAGGATCAGTGTCAGTGTCTGTGACGGGAGCAGTGTCAGTGTCAGTGTCACAGTCATGAGCAGTGTCAGCATCAGTGTCAGGAGCAGTGTCAGGAGCATTTTCAGGATCAGCAGCAGTGTCAGTGACAGGAGCAGTGACAGGAGCAGTGTCAGGAGCAGTGCCAGCGTCAGGAGCAGTGTGACGAGCAGTGTCAGTGTCAGGATCCGTGTCAGTGTCAGTGTCAGGAGCAGTGTCAGGAGAATTCTCAGGATCTGCAGCAGTGTCAGTGTCAGGAGCAGTGTCAGGAGCTGTGTCAGTTACAGGAGCTATTTCAGGAGTTGTGTCAGGTGCAGTATCAGTGTCAGTGTCTGGAGCAGTGTCAAGAGCATTGTCAGGATCAGCAGCGGTGTGAGTGTCAGGAGCAGCGTGAGGAGCAGTGTCAGTGTCAGGAGCTGTGTGAGGATCAGTGTCTGTTTCAGGAGCAGTGTCAGGACCAGTGTCAATGCCAGGAGCAGTGTCAGGTGCAGTGTCAGTGTCAGGAGCAGTGTCAGGAGCAGTGTCAGTGTCAGGAGCAGTGTGAGGAGCCGTGCCAGTGTCAGTTGCATTGTCTGAAGCAGCGTCAGGAGCAGTGGCAGTGTCAGTAGCAGTGTCAGTGTCAGGAGGTGTGTCTGGAGCAGTGTCAGGAGCAGTGTCAGTGTCAGGAGCAGTGTCAGGACCAGTGCCAGTGTCAGGAGCAGTGTCAGTGTGAGCAGCAGTGTCAGGATCAGTGGCAGGAGCTGTGTCAGTGTCACGAGCTGTCTCAGGAGCAGTGTCAGTGTCTGGAGCAATGTCGCGAGCAGTGTCAGGAGCAGTGTCAGGACAAGTGTCAGACACAGGAGCAGTATCAGCGTCAGGATCAGCAGCAGTGTCAGTGTCAGGAGCAGTGTCAGGAGCAGTGTCAGTGTCAGGAGCAGTGTCAGGAGCAGTGCCAGTGTCAGGAGCAGTGTCAGGAGCAGTGTCAGGAGCAGTGTCAGTGTCAGGAGCAGTGTCAGGAGCAGTGTCAGGAGCAGTGGCAGGAGCAGTGTCAGTGTCAGGAGCAGTGTCAGGAGCAGTGTCAGGATCAGCAGCAGTGTCAGTGTCAGCAGCAGTGCCAGGAGCTGTTCGAGGAGCAGTGTCAGTTTCAGGAGCAGTGTCACAAACAGTGTCAGTGTCAGCAGCAGTGTCAGGAGCAGTGTCAGGAGCAGTGTCAGTGTCAGGAGCATTGTCAGGACCAGTGCCAGTGTCAGGAGCAGTGTCAGTGTGAGCAGCAGTGTCAGGAACAGTGGCAGGAGCAGTGTCAGTGTCACGAGCTGTCTCAGGAGCAGTGTCAGTGTCTGGAGCAATGTCGCGAGCAGTGTCAGGAGCAGTGTCAGTGTCAGTAGCAGTGTCAGGAGCAGTGTCAGTGTCAGTGTCAGGAGCAGCGTCAGTGTCAGGAGCAGTTTCAGGACCAGCGCCAGTGTGACAAGCAGTGTCAGGACCAGTGCCAGTGACAGGAGCAGTGTCAGTGTCAGGAGCATTGTTCGGAGCAGTGTCTGTGTCAGGAGCAGTGTCAGGAGCATTGTCAGCATCAGCAGCAGTGTCTGTGTCAGGACCAGTGTCAGGAGCAATGTCAGTATCAGGAGCAGTGTGAGCAGCCGTGTCAGGGTCAGGAGCAGTTTCAGGAGCAGTATCAGTATCAGCAGCAGTGTCTGTGTCAGTAGCAGTGTCAGGAGCAGTGTCTGTGTGAAAAGCAGTGTGAGGAGCAGTGTCAGTGTCAGTGTCACTGTCATCAGCAGTGTCAGCGTCAGTGTCAGGAGCACTGTCAGGAGCATTGTCAGGATCAGCAGCAGCGTCAGTGTCAGGAGCAGTGGTAGTAGCAGTGACAGTGTCAGGAGCAGTGTCAAGTGCAGTGTCAGGAGCAGTGTCAGTGTCAGGTGCAGTGTCAGTGCCAGGAGCAGTGACAGGAGCTGTGCCATGAGCAGTGTCAGTGTCAGGAGCAGTATCAGGGGCAGTGTCAGGAGCAGTGTCAGTGGCAGGAGCTGCGCCAGGAGCAGTGTCAGTGTCAGGAGCAGTGTCAGGAGCAGTGTCAGCGTCAGGAGCAGTGACAGGAGCAGTGTCGGTGACAGGAGCAGTGTCAGTGTCAGTATCAGGAGCAGTGTCAGTGTCAGGAGCAGTGCCAGGAGCAGTGCCAGGAGCAGCGTCAGTGTCAGGAGCAGTCTCAGGGGCAGTATCATTGTCAGGACCAGCGTGAGGAGCAGTGTCAATGTCAGGAGCAGTGTGAGGACCAGTGTCAGTTTCAGGAGCAGTGTCAGGACCAGTGGCAGTGCCAGGAGCAGTGTCAGGTGCAGTGTCAGTGTCAGGAGCAGTGTCAGGACCAGTGTCAGTGACAGGAGCAGTGTCAGTGTCAGGAGCATCGTTCGGAGCCATGTCTGTGCCAGGAGCAGCGTCGGGAGCATTGTCAGGATCAGCAGCAGCGTCAGTGTCAGGAGCAGTGGTAGTAGCAGTGACAGTGTCAGGAGCAGTTTCAGGTGCAGTGTCAGGAGCAGTGTCAGTGTCAGGAGCAGTGTCAGTGCCAGGAGCAGTGACAGGAGCTGTGCCATGAGCAGTGTCAGTGTCAGGAGCAGTGTCAGGAGCAGTGTCAGGAGCAATGTCAGTGGCAGGATCTGCGCCAGGAGCAGTGTCAGTGTCAGGAGCAGTGTCAGGAGCAGTGTCAGCGTCAGGAGCAGTGACAGGAGCAGTGTCGGTGTCAGGAGCAGTGTCAGTGTCAGTATCAGGAGCAGTGTCAGTGTCAGGAGCAGTGCCAGGAGCAGTGCCAGGAGCAGCGTCAGTGTCAGGAGCAGTCTCAGGGGCAGTATCATTGTCAGGACCAGCGTGAGGAGCAGTGTCAGTGTCACGAGCTGTGTGAGGAGCAGTGTCAGTGTCAGGAGCATTGTCAGGAGCAGTGTCTGTGTCACGAGCAGTGTCAGGAGCAGTGTCAGGAGCAGTGTCAGTGTCAGGTGCAGTGTCAGGACAAGTGCCATTGTCAGGAGCAGTGTCAGTGTGAGCAGCCGTGTCAGGAACAGTGGCAGGAGCAGTGTCACCGTCACGAGCTGTGTCAGGAGCAGTGTCAGTGTCTGGAGCAACGTCACGAGCAGTGTCAGTAGCAGTGTCAGGAGCTTTGTCAGGATCAGCAGCAGTGTCAGTGTCAGGAGCAGTGCCAGGAGCAGTGCCAGTGTCAGCAGCAGTGTGAGGAGCAGTGTCAGTGTCAGGATCCGTGTCTGTGTCAGTGTCAGGAGCAGTGTCAGGAGAATTCTCAGGATCAGCAGCAGTGTCAGCGTCAGGAGCAGTGTCAGGAGCAGTGTCAGTTACAGGAGCTATTTCAAGAGTTGTGTCAGGTGCACTATCAGTGTCAGTGTCTGGAGCAGTGTCAAGAGCATGGTCAGGATCAGCAGCTGTGTGAGCAGCCGTGTCAGTGTCAGGAGCAGTTTCAGGAGCAGTATCAGTATCAGCAGCAGTGTCTGTGTCAGTAGCAGTGTCAGGAGCAGTGACTGTGTGAAGAGCAGTGTGAGGAGCAGTGTCAGTGACAGGAGCAGTGTCAGTGACAGTGTCACGGTCATCAGCAGAGTCAGCGTCAGTGTCAGGAGCACTGTCAGGAGCATTGTCAGGATCAGCAGCAACGTCAGTGTCAGGAGCAGTGGTAGCAGTAGTGACAGTGTCAGGAGCAGTCTCAGGGGCAGTATCATTGTCAGGACCAGCGTGAGGAGCAGTGTCAGTGTCAGGAGCAGTGTGAGGACCAGTGTCAGTGTCAGGAGTTGTGTCAGGAGCAGTGTCAGAAGCAGTGTCAGTGACAGTAGCTGTGTCTGGAGCAGTGTCAGTGTCTGGAGCAGTGTCAGGAGCAGTGTCAGGAGCAGGGTCAGTGTCACGAGCTGTGTCAGGAGCAGTGTCAGTGTCTGGAGCAGTGTCAGGAGCAGCGTCAGGAGCAGTGTCAGGTTCAGGAGCAGTGTCAATGTCTGGAGTTGTGTCAGGAGCAGTGTCAGGAGCAGTGTCAGTGTGAAGAGCAGTCTGAGGAGCAGTGTCAGTGACAGGAGCAGTGTCAGTGTCAGTGTCACTGTCATCAGCAGTGTCAGCGTCAGTGTCAGGAGCACTGTCAGGAGCATTGTCAGGATCAGCAGCAGCGTCAGTGTCAGGAGCAGTGGTAGCAGCAGTGACAGTGTCAGGAGCAGTGTCAGGTGCAGTTTCAGGAGCAGTGTCAGTGTCAGGAGCAGTGTCAGTGTCAGGAGCAGTGACAGGAGCTGTGCGATGAGCAGTGTCAGTGTCAGGAGCAGTGTCAGGAGCAGTGTCAGGAGCAGTGTCAGGAGCTGGGTCAGTTTCAGGAGCAGTGTCAGTGGCAGGAGCAGTGACAGGAGCTGTGCCATGAGCAGTGTCAGTGTCAGGAGCATTGTCTGGAGCAGTGTCAGGAGCAGTGTCAGGAGCAGGGTCAGTTTCAGGAGCTGTGTCAGGAGCAGTGTCATGGAGCAGTGTCAGTGTAGGGAGCAGTGTCAGGAGAAGTGTCACGAGCTGTGTCAGGAGCAGTGTCAGTGTCAGGAGCAGTGTCAGTGTCAGTGTCTCTGTCATCAGCAGTGTCAGCGTCGGTGTCAGGAGCACTGTCAGGAGCATTGTCAGGATCAGCAGCAGCGTCAGTGTCAGGAGCAGTGGTAGCAGCAGTGACAGTGTCAGGAGCAGTGTCAGGTGCAGTGTCAGGAGCAGTGTCAGTGTCAGGAGCAGTGTCAGTGTCAGGAGCAGTGGCAGGAGCTGTGCCATGAGCAGTGTCAGTGTCAGGAGCAGTGTCAGGAGCAGTGTCAGGAGCAGTGTCAGTGGCAGGAGCTGTGCCAGGAGCAGTGTCAGAGTCAGTATCAGGAGCAGCGTTAGTGTCAGGAGCAGTGCCAGGAGCAGTGTCAGTGTCAGGAGCAGTGTCAGGAGCAGTGTCAGTGTCAGAAGCTGTGTCAGGAGCAAGGTCACTGTCAGGATCAGTGACGGGGGCAGTGCCAGTGTCAGTTGCAGTGTCTGGAGCAGCGTCAGGAGCAGTGACAGTGTCAGGAGCAGTGTCAGTGTCAGTACCAGGTGCAGTGTCTGTGTCAGGTCCAGCGGCAATGTCAGGAGCAATGTCAGGAGCAGTGTCAGGACCAGCCAGTGTCAGAAGCAGTCTCAGGACAAGTGTTAGACACAGGAGCAGTGTCAGTGTCAGGATCAGTGTCAGTGTCTGTGACGGGAGCAGTGTCAGTGTCAGTGTCACAGTCATGAGCAGTGTCAGCATCAGTGTCAGGAGCAGTGTCAGGAGCATTTTCAGGATCAGCAGCAGTGTCAGTGACAGGAGCAGTGACAGGAGCAGTGTCAGGAGCAGTGCCAGCGTCAGGAGCAGTGTGACGAGCAGTGTCAGTGTCAGGATCCGTGTCAGTGTCAGTGTCAGGAGCAGTGTCAGGAGAATTCTCAGGATCTGCAGCAGTGTCAGTGTCAGGAGCAGTGTCAGGAGCTGTGTCAGTTACAGGAGCTATTTCAGGAGTTGTGTCAGGTGCAGTATCAGTGTCAGTGTCTGGAGCAGTGTCAAGAGCATTGTCAGGATCAGCAGCGGTGTGAGTGTCAGGAGCAGCGTGAGGAGCAGTGTCAGTGTCAGGAGCTGTGTGAGGATCAGTGTCTGTTTCAGGAGCAGTGTCAGGACCAGTGTCAATGCCAGGAGCAGTGTCAGGTGCAGTGTCAGTGTCAGGAGCAGTGTCAGGAGCAGTGTCAGTGTCAGGAGCAGTGTGAGGAGCCGTGCCAGTGTCAGTTGCATTGTCTGAAGCAGCGTCAGGAGCAGTGGCAGTGTCAGTAGCAGTGTCAGTGTCAGGAGGTGTGTCTGGAGCAGTGTCAGGAGCAGTGTCAGTGTCAGGAGCAGTGTCAGGACCAGTGCCAGTGTCAGGAGCAGTGTCAGTGTGAGCAGCAGTGTCAGGATCAGTGGCAGGAGCTGTGTCAGTGTCACGAGCTGTCTCAGGAGCAGTGTCAGTGTCTGGAGCAATGTCGCGAGCAGTGTCAGGAGCAGTGTCAGGACAAGTGTCAGACACAGGAGCAGTATCAGCGTCAGGATCAGCAGCAGTGTCAGTGTCAGGAGCAGTGTCAGGAGCAGTGTCAGTGTCAGGAGCAGTGTCAGGAGCAGTGCCAGTGTCAGGAGCAGTGTCAGGAGCAGTGTCAGGAGCAGTGTCAGTGTCAGGAGCAGTGTCAGGAGCAGTGTCAGGAGCAGTGGCAGGAGCAGTGTCAGTGTCAGGAGCAGTGTCAGGAGCAGTGTCAGGATCAGCAGCAGTGTCAGTGTCAGCAGCAGTGTCAGGAGCTGTTCGAGGAGCAGTGTCAGTTTCAGGAGCAGTGTCACAAACAGTGTCAGTGTCAGCAGCAGTGTCAGGAGCAGTGTCAGGAGCAGTGTCAGTGTCAGGAGCATTGTCAGGACCAGTGCCAGTGTCAGGAGCAGTGTCAGTGTGAGCAGCAGTGTCAGGAACAGTGGCAGGAGCAGTGTCAGTGTCACGAGCTGTCTCAGGAGCAGTGTCAGTGTCTGGAGCAATGTCGCGAGCAGTGTCAGGAGCAGTGTCAGTGTCAGTAGCAGTGTCAGGAGCAGTGTCAGTGTCAGTGTCAGGAGCAGCGTCAGTGTCAGGAGCAGTTTCAGGACCAGCGCCAGTGTGACAAGCAGTGTCAGGACCAGTGCCAGTGACAGGAGCAGTGTCAGTGTCAGGAGCATTGTTCGGAGCAGTGTCTGTGTCAGGAGCAGTGTCAGGAGCATTGTCAGCATCAGCAGCAGTGTCTGTGTCAGGACCAGTGTCAGGAGCAATGTCAGTATCAGGAGCAGTGTGAGCAGCCGTGTCAGGGTCAGGAGCAGTTTCAGGAGCAGTATCAGTATCAGCAGCAGTGTCTGTGTCAGTAGCAGTGTCAGGAGCAGTGTCTGTGTGAAAAGCAGTGTGAGGAGCAGTGTCAGTGTCAGTGTCACTGTCATCAGCAGTGTCAGCGTCAGTGTCAGGAGCACTGTCAGGAGCATTGTCAGGATCAGCAGCAGCGTCAGTGTCAGGAGCAGTGGTAGTAGCAGTGACAGTGTCAGGAGCAGTGTCAAGTGCAGTGTCAGGAGCAGTGTCAGTGTCAGGTGCAGTGTCAGTGCCAGGAGCAGTGACAGGAGCTGTGGCATGAGCAGTGTCAGTGTCTGGAGCAGTGTCAGGAGCAGTGTCAGGAGCAGTGTCAGTTTCAGGAGCAGTGCCAGAAGCAGTGTCAGGAGCATTGTCAGTATCAGCAGCAGTGTCTGTGTCAGGAGCAGTGTCAGGAGCAGTGTCAGTGTCAGGAGCAGAGTCAGGACCAGCGCCAATGTAAGGAGCAGTGTCAGGACCAGTGCCAGTGTCAGAAGCAGTCTCGGGAAAAGTGTCAGTTACAGGAGCAGTGTCAGTGTCAGGATCAGTCTCAGTCTCTGTGCCGGGAGCAGTGTCAGTGTCAGAGTCACTGTCATGAGCAGTGTCAGGGTCAGTGTCAGGAGCAGTGTCAGTGTCAGTGTCAGGAGCTGTGTCAGGAGCTGTGTCAGGAGCAGTGTCAGTGTCAGAAGCAGTGTCAGGAGCAGTGACATCGTCAGGAGCTGTGTCAGAAGTAGTTTCAGGAGCAGTGTCAGTGTCAGTATCTGGAGCAGTGTCAGGAGCAGTGTCTGGTTCAGGAGCAGTGTCAGTGTCATGAGTTGTGTCAGGAGCAGTGTCAGGAGCAGTATCAGTGACAGTAGCTGTGTCAGGAGCAGTGTCAGTGTCTGGAGCAGTGTCAGGAGCAGCGTCAGGAGCAGTGTCAGGTTCAGGAGCAGTGTCAATGTCTGGAGTTGTGTCAGGAGCAGTGTCAGGAGCAGTGTCAGTGTGAAGAGCAGTCTGAGGAGCAGTGTCAGTGACAGGAGCAGTGTCAGTGTCAGTGTCACTGTCATCAGCAGTGTCAGCGTCAGTGTCAGGAGCACTGTCAGGAGCATTGTCAGGATCAGCAGCAGCGTCAGTGTCAGGAGCAGTGGTAGCAGCAGTGACAGTGTCAGGAGCAGTGTCAGGTGCAGTTTCAGGAGCAGTGTCAGTGTCAGGAGCAGTGTCAGTGTCAGGAGCAGTGACAGGAGCTGTGCCATGAGCAGTGTCAGTGTCAGGAGCAGTGTCAGGAGCAGTGTCAGGAGCAGTGTCAGGAGCTGGGTCAGTTTCAGGAGCAGTGTCAGTGGCAGGAGCAGTGACAGGAGCTGTGCCATGAGCAGTGTCAGTGTCAGGAGCATTGTCTGGAGCAGTGTCAGGAGCAGTGTCAGGAGCAGGGTCAGTTTCAGGAGCTGTGTCAGGAGCAGTGTCATGGAGCAGTGTCAGTGTAGGGAGCAGTGTCAGGAGAAGTGTCACGAGCTGTGTCAGGAGCAGTGTCAGTGTCAGGAGCAGTGTCAGTGTCAGTGTCTCTGTCATCAGCAGTGTCAGCGTCGGTGTCAGGAGCACTGTCAGGAGCATTGTCAGGATCAGCAGCAGCGTCAGTGTCAGGAGCAGTGGTAGCAGCAGTGACAGTGTCAGGAGCAGTGTCAGGTGCAGTGTCAGGAGCAGTGTCAGTGTCAGGAGCAGTGTCAGTGTCAGGAGCAGTGGCAGGAGCTGTGCCATGAGCAGTGTCAGTGTCAGGAGCAGTGTCAGGAGCAGTGTCAGGAGCAGTGTCAGTGGCAGGAGCTGTGCCAGGAGCAGTGTCAGAGTCAGTATCAGGAGCAGCGTTAGTGTCAGGAGCAGTGCCAGGAGCAGTGTCAGTGTCAGGAGCAGTGTCAGGAGCAGTGTCAGTGTCAGAAGCTGTGTCAGGAGCAAGGTCACTGTCAGGATCAGTGACGGGGGCAGTGCCAGTGTCAGTTGCAGTGTCTGGAGCAGCGTCAGGAGCAGTGACAGTGTCAGGAGCAGTGTCAGTGTCAGTACCAGGTGCAGTGTCTGTGTCAGGACCAGCGGCAATGTCAGGAGCAATGTCAGGAGCAGTGTCAGGACCAGCCAGTGTCAGAAGCAGTCTCAGGACAAGTGTTAGACACAGGAGCAGTGTCAGTGTCAGGATCAGTGTCAGTGTCTGTGACGGGAGCAGTGTCAGTGTCAGTGTCACAGTCATGAGCAGTGTCAGCATCAGTGTCAGGAGCAGTGTCAGGAGCATTTTCAGGATCAGCAGCAGTGTCAGTGACAGGAGCAGTGACAGGAGCAGTGTCAGGAGCAGTGCCAGCGTCAGGAGCAGTGTGACGAGCAGTGTCAGTGTCAGGATCCGTGTCAGTGTCAGTGTCAGGAGCAGTGTCAGGAGAATTCTCAGGATCTGCAGCAGTGTCAGTGTCAGGAGCAGTGTCAGGAGCTGTGTCAGTTACAGGAGCTATTTCAGGAGTTGTGTCAGGTGCAGTATCAGTGTCAGTGTCTGGAGCAGTGTCAAGAGCATTGTCAGGATCAGCAGCGGTGTGAGTGTAAGGAGCAGCGTGAGGAGCAGTGTCAGTGTCAGGAGCTGTGTGAGGATCAGTGTCTGTTTCAGGAGCAGTGTCAGGACCAGTGTCAATGCCAGGAGCAGTGTCAGGTGCAGTGTCAGTGTCAGGAGCAGTGTCAGGAGCAGTGTCAGTGTCAGGAGCAGTGTGAGGAGCCGTGCCAGTGTCAGTTGCATTGTCTGAAGCAGCGTCAGGAGCAGTGGCAGTGTCAGTAGCAGTGTCAGTGTCAGGAGGTGTGTCTGGAGCAGTGTCAGGAGCAGTGTCAGTGTCAGGAGCAGTGTCAGGACCAGTGCCAGTGTCAGGAGCAGTGTCAGTGTGAGCAACAGTGTCAGGATCAGTGGCAGGAGCTGTGTCAGTGTCACGAGCTGTCTCAGGAGCAGTGTCAGTGTCTGGAGCAATGTCGCGAGCAGTGTCAGGAGCAGTGTCAGGACAAGTGTCAGACACAGGAGCAGTATCAGCGTCAGGATCAGCAGCAGTGTCAGTGTCAGGAGCAGTGTCAGGAGCAGTGTCAGTGTCAGGAGCAGTGTCAGGAGCAGTGCCAGTGTCAGGAGCAGTGTCAGGAGCAGTGTCAGGAGCAGTGTCAGTGTCAGGAGCAGTGTCAGGAGCAGTGTCAGGAGCAGTGGCAGGAGCAGTGTCAGTGTCAGGAGCAGTGTCAGGAGCAGTGTCAGGATCAGCAGCAGTGTCAGTGTCAGCAGCAGTGTCAGGAGCTGTTCGAGGAGCAGTGTCAGTTTCAGGAGCAGTGTCACAAACAGTGTCAGTGTCAGCAGCAGTGTCAGGAGCAGTGTCAGGAGCAGTGTCAGTGTCAGGAGCATTGTCAGGACCAGTGCCAGTGTCAGGAGCAGTGTCAGTGTGAGCAGCAGTGTCAGGAACAGTGGCAGGAGCAGTGTCAGTGTCACGAGCTGTCTCAGGAGCAGTGTCAGTGTCTGGAGCAATGTCGCGAGCAGTGTCAGGACCAGTGGCAGTGCCAGGAGCAGTGTCAGGAGCAGTGTCAGTGTCAGGATCAGTGTCAGTGTCTGTGACGGGAGCAGTGTCAGTGTCAGCGTCACAGTCATGAGCAGTGTCAGCATCAGTGTCAGGAGCAGTGTCAGGAGCAGTGTCAGGAGCAGTGTCAGGCGCAGGGTCAGTTTCAGGAGCAGTGTCAGTATCAGGAGCAGTGACAGGAGCTGTGCCATGAGCAGCGTCAGTGTCAGGAGCAGTGTCTGGAGCAGCGTCAGGAGCAGTGACAGTGTCAGGAGCAGTGTCAGTGTCAGTACCAGGTGCAGTGTCTGTGTCAGGACCAGCTTCAATGTCAGGCGCAATGTCAGGAGCAGTTTCAGGACAAGCAAGTGCCACAAGCAGTCTCAGGACAAGTGTCAGACACAGGAGCAGTATCAGTGTCTGTGACGGGAGTAGTGTCAGTGTCAGGAACAGTGTCAGGAGCATTGTCAGGATCAGCAGCAGTGTCAGTGTCAGGAGCAGTGTCAGGAGCAGTGTCAGTGTCAGGAGCAGTGTCAATGTCAGGAGCAGTGTCAGGAGCAGTGTCAGGAGCAGTGCCAGTGTCAGGAGCAGTGTCAGTGTCAGGAGCAGTGACAGGAGCTGTGCCATGAGCAGTGTCAGTGTCAGGAGCATTGTCTGGAGCAGTGTCAGGAGCAGTGTCAGGAGCAGGGTCAGTTTCAGGAGCTGTGTCTGGAGCAGTGTCATGGAGCAGTGTCAGTGTAGGGAGCAGTGTCAGGAGAAGTGTCACGAGCTGTGCCAGGAACAGTGTCAGTGTCAGGAGCAGTTTCAGGAGCATTATCAGTATCAGCAGCAGTGTCTGTGTCAGTAGCAGTGTCAGGAGCAGTGTCAGTGTGAAGAGCAGTTTCAGGAGCATTCTCGGTATCAGCAGCAGTGTCTGTGTCAGTAGCAGTGTCAGGAGCAGTGTCAGTGTGAAGAGCAGTCTGAGGAGCAGTGTCAGTGACAGGAGCAGTGTCAGTGTCAGTGTCACTGTCATCAGCAGTGTCAGCGTCGGTGTCAGGAGCACTGTCAGGAGCATAGTCAGGATCAGCAGCAGCGTCAGTGTCAGGAGCAGTGGTAGCAGCAGTGACAGTGTCAGGAGCAGTGTCAGGTGCAGTGTCAGGAGCAGTGTCAGTGTCAGGAGCAGTGTCAGGAGCAGTGTCAGGAGCAGTGTCAGTGGCAGGAGCTGTGCCAGGAGCAGTGTCAGAGTCAGTATCAGGAGCAGCGTTAGTGTCAGGAGCAGTGCCAGGAGCAGTGTCAGTGTCAGGAGCAGTGTCAGGAGCAGTGTCAGTGTCAGAAGCTGTGTCAGGAGCAGGGTCAGTGTCAGGAACAGTGACGGGGGCAGTGCCAGTGTCGGTTGCAGTGTCTGGAGCAGCGTCAGGATCAGTTACAGTGTCAGGAGCAGTGTCAGTGTCAGTACCAGGAGCAGTGTCTGTGTCAGGACCAGCTTCAATGTCAGGCGCAATGTCAGGAGCAGTTTCAGGACCAGCAAGTGCCAGAAGCAGTCTCAGGACAAGTGTCAGACACAGGAGCAGTATCAGTGTCTGTGACGGGAGCAGTGTCAGTGTCAGGAGTAGTGTCAGGGGCATTGTCAGGATCAGCAGCAGTGTCAGTGTCAGGAGCAGTGTCAGGAGCAGTGTCAGTGTCAGGAGCAGTGTCAATGTCAGGAGCAGTGTCAGGAGCAGTGTCAGGAGCAGTGTCAGTGTCAGGAGCAGTGTCAGGAGCAGGGTCAGTTTCAGGAGCTGTGTCAGGAGCAGTGTCATGGAGCAGTGTCTGTGTAGGGAGCAGTGTCAGGAGAAGTGTCACGAGCTGTGTCAGGAGCAGTGTCAGTGTCAGGAGCAGTTTCAGGATCATTACCAGTATCAGCAGCAGTGTCTGTGTCAGTAGCAGTGTCAGGAGCAGTGTCAGTGTGAAGAGCAGACTGAGGAGCAGTGTCAGTGACAGGAGCAGTGTCAGTGTCAGTGTCACTGTCATCAGCAGTGTCAGCGTCAGTGTCAGGAGCACTGTCAGGAGCATTGTCAGGATCAGCAGCAGCGTCAGTGTCAGGAGCAGTGGTAGCAGCAGTGACAGTGTCAGGAGCAGTGTCAGGTGCAGTGTCAGGAGCAGTGTCAGTGTCAGGAGCAGTGTCAGTGCCAGGAGCAGTGACAGGAGCTGTGCCATGAGCAGTGTCAGTGTCAGGAGCAGTGTCAGGTGCAGTGTCAGGAGCAGTGTCAGGAGCAGGGTCAGTTTCAGGAGCAGTGTCAGTGTCAGGAGCAGTGACAGGAGCTGTGCCATGAGCAGTGTCAGTGTCAGGAGCATTGTCTGGAGCAGTGTCAGGAGCAGTGTCAGGAGCAGGGTCAGTTTCAGGAGCTGTGTCAGGAGCAGTGTCATGGAGCAGTGTCAGTGTAGGGAGCAGTGTCAGGAGAAGTGTCACGAGCTGTGTCAGGAACAGTCTCAGTGTCAGGAGCTGTTTCAGGATCATTATCAGTATCAGCAGCAGTGTCTGTGTCAGTAGCAGTGTCAGGAGCAGTGTCAGTGTGAAGAGCAGTCTGAGGAGCAGTGTCAGTGACAGGAGCAGGAGCAGCGTCAGTGTCAGGAGCAGTTCCTGGAGCAGTGTCAGTGTCAGGAGGAGTGTCAGGAGCAGTTTGAGGTGTAGTGTCAGTGTCAGGAGCAGTGTCAGTGCCAGGAGCTGTGTCAGGAGCAGCGTCAGTGTCTGGAGGAGTGTCTGGAGCAGTGTCAGGAGCAGTGTCATTGTCAGGAGCAGTGTCAGTAGCAGTGAGAGTGTCAGTATCAGGAGCAGTGTCAGAAGCAGTGACAGGAGCATTGTCAGTATCAGCAGAAGTGTCTGTGTCAGGAGCAGTGTCAGGAGCAGTGTCAGTGTCAGAAGCTGTGTCAAGAGCAGGGTCAGTGTCGGGATCAGTGTCAGGGGCAGTGCCAGTGTCGGTTGCAGTGTCTGGAGCAGCGTCAGGAGCAGTGACAGTGTCAGCAGCAGTGTCAGTGTCAGGAGCAGTGTCAGGAGCAGTGTCAGTGTCAGGAGCAGTGTCAATGTCAGGGGCAGTGTCAGGAGCAGTGTCAGGAGCAGTGTCAGTGTCAGGAGCAGTGTCAGGAGCAGTGACAGGAGCAGTGGCAGGAGCAGTGTCGGTGTCAGGAGCAGTGTCTGGAGCAGTGTCAGGAGCAGTGTCAGGAGCAGTGTCAGTGGCAGGAGCTGTGCCAGGAGCAGTGTCAGAGTCAGTATCTGGAGCAGCGTTAGTGTCAGGGGCAGTGCCAGGAGCAGTGTCAGTGTCAGGAGCAGTGTCAGGAGCAGTGTCAGTGTCAGAAGCTGTGTCAGGAGCAGGGTCAGTGTCAGGATCAGTGACGGGGGCTGTGCCAGTGTCAGTTGCAGTGTCTGGAGCAGCGTCAGGAGCAGTGGCAGTGTCAGTAGCAGTGCCAGTGTCAGTACCAGAAACAGTGCCTGTGTCAGGAGCAGTGTCAGTGTCAGTACCAGGTGCAGTGCCTGTGTCAGGAGCAGTGTCAGGAGCAGCGTCAGGAGCAGTGACAGGAGCAGTGTCAGTGTCAGCATCAGGAGCAGCGTCAGTGTCAGGAGCAGTTCCTGGAGCAGTGTCAGTGTCAGGAGGAGTGTTAGGAGCAGTGTCAGTGCCAGGAGCTGTGTCAGGAGCAGCGTCAGTGTCAGGAGGAGTGTCTGGAGCAGTGTCAGGAGCAGTGTCATTGTCAGGAGCAGTGTCAGTAGCAGTGAGAGTGTCAGTATCAGGAGCAGTGTCAGAAGCAGTGACAGGAGCATTGTCAGTATCAGCAGAAGTGTCTGTGTCAGGAGCAGTGTCAGGAGCAGTGTCAGTGTCAGAAGCTGTGTCAGGAGCAGGGTCAGTGTCAGGATCAGTGTCAGGGGCGGTGCCAGCGTCGGTTGCAGTGTCTGGAGCAGCGTCAGGAGCAGTGACAGTGTCAGGAGCAGTGTCAGTGTCAGTACCAGGTGCAGTGTCTGTGTCAGGACCAGCTTCAATGTCAGGCGCAATGTCAGGAGCAGTTTCAGGACCAGCAAGTGCCAGAAGCAGTCTCAGGACAAGTGTCAGACACAGGAGCAGTATCAGTGTCTGTGACGGGAGCAGTGTCAGTGTCAGGAGTAGTGTCAGGGGCATTGTCAGGATCAGCAGCAGTGTCAGTGTCAGGAGCAGTGTCAGGAGCAGTGTCAGTGTCAGGAGCAGTGTCAATGTCAGGAGCAGTGTCAGGAGCAGTGTCAGGAGCAGTGTCAGTGTCAGGAGCAGTGTCAGGAGCAGGGTCAGTTTCAGGAGCTGTGTCAGGAGCAGTGTCATGGAGCAGTGTCTGTGTAGGGAGCAGTGTCAGGAGAAGTGTCACGAGCTGTGTCAGGAGCAGTGTCAGTGTCAGGAGCAGTTTCAGGAGCATTACCAGTATCAGCAGCAGTGTCTGTGTCAGTAGCAGTGTCAGGAGCAGTGTCAGTGTGAAGAGCAGTCTGAGGAGCAGTGTCAGTGACAGGAGCAGTGTCAGTGTCAGTGTCACTGTCATCAGCAGTGTCAGCGTCAGTGTCAGGAGCACTGTCAGGAGCATTGTCAGGATCAGCAGCAGCGTCAGTGTCAGGAGGAGTGGTAGCAGCAGTGACAGTGTCAGGAGCAGTGTCAGGTGCAGTGTCAGGAGCAGTGTCAGTGTCAGGAGCAGTGTCGGTGTCAGGAGCAGTGACAGGAGCTGTGCCATGAGCAGTGTCAGTGTCAGGAGCAGTGTCAGGTGCAGTGTCAGGAGCAGTGTCAGGAGCAGGGTCAGTTTCAGGAGCAGTGTCAGTGTCAGGAGCAGTGACAGGAGCTGTGCCATGAGCAGTGTCAGTGTCAGGAGCATTGTCTGGAGCAGTGTCAGGAGCAGTGTCAGGAGCAGGGTCAGTTTCAGGAGCTGTGTCAGGAGCAGTGTCATGGAGCAGTGTCAGTGTAGGGAGCAGTGTCAGGAGAAGTGTCACGAGCTGTGTCAGGAACAGTGTCAGTGTCAGGAGCAGTTTCAGGAGCATTATCAGTATCAGCAGCAGCGTCTGTGTCAGTAGCAGTGTCAGGAGCAGTGTCAGTGTGAAGAGCAGTCTGAGGAGCAGTGTCAGTGACAGGAGCAGTGTCAGTGTCAGTGTCACTGTCATCAGCAGTGTCAGCGTCGGTGTCAGGAGCACTGTCAGGAGCATTGTCAGGATCAGCAGCAGCGTCTGTGTCAGGAGCAGTGGTAGCAGCAGTGACAGTGTCAGGAGCAGTGTCAGGTGCAGTGTCAGGAGCAGTGTCAGTGTCAGGAGCAGTGTCAGTGTCAGGAGCAGTGACAGGAGCTGTGCCATGAGCAGTGTCAGTGTCAGGAGCAGTGTCAGGAGCAGTGTCAGGAGCAGTGTCAGTGGCAGGAGCTGTGCGAGGAGCAGTGTCAGAGTCAGTATCAGGAGCATCGTTAGTGTCAGGAGCAGTGCCAGGAGCAGTGTCAGTGTCAGGAGCAATGTCAGGAGCAGTGTCAGTGTCAGAAGTTGTGTCAGGAGCAGGGTCAGTGTCAGGATCAGGGACGGGGGCAGTGCCAGTGTCAGTTGCAGTGTCTGGAGCAGCTTCAGGAGCAGTGACAGTGTCAGGAGCTGTGTCAGTGTCAGTACCAGGTGCAGTGTCTGTGTCAGGACCAGCGGCAATGTCAGGAGCAATGTCAGGAGCAGTGTCAGGACCAGCCAGTGTCAGAAGCAGTCTCAGGACAAGTGTTAGACACAGGAGCAGTGTCAGTGTCAGGATCAGTGTCAGTGTCTGTGACGGGAGCAGTGTCAGTGTCAGTGTCACAGTCATGAGCAGTGTCAGCATCAGTGTCAGGAGCAGTGTCAGGAGCATTGTCAGGATCAGTAGCAGTGTCAGTGTCAGGAGCAGTGCCAGGAGCAGTGTCAGGAGCAGTGTCAGTGTCAGGAGCAGTGTGAGGAGCCGTGCCAGTGTCAGTTGCAGTGTCTGGAGCAGCGTCAGGAGCAGTGGCAGTGTCAGTAGCAGTGCCAGTGTCAGTACCAGAAACAGTGCCTGTGTCAGGAGCAGTGTCAGTGTCAGTACCAGGTGCAGTGCCTGTGTCAGGAGCAGTGTCAGGAGCAGCGTCAGGAGCAGTGACAGGAGCAGTGTCAGTGTCAGCATCAGGAGCAGCGTCAGTGTCAGGAGCAGTTCCTGGAGCAGTGTCAGTGTCAGGAGGAGTGTCAGGAGCAGTTTGAGGTGTAGTGTCAGTGTCAGGAGCAGTGTCAGTGCCAGGAGCTGTGTCAGGAGCAGCGTCAGTGTCAGGAGGAGTGTCTGGAGCAGTGTCAGGAGCAGTGTCATTGTCAGGAGCAGTGTCAGTAGCAGTGAGAGTGTCAGTATCAGGAGCAGTGTCAGAAGCAGTGACAGGAGCATTGTCAGTATCAGCAGAAGTGTCTGTGTCAGGAGCAGTGTCAGGAGCAGTGTCAGTGTCAGAAGCTGTGTCAGGAGCAGGGTCAGTGTCAGGATCAGTGTCAGGGGCAGTGCCAGTGTCGGTTGCAGTGTCTGGAGCAGCGTCCGGAGCAGTGACAGTGTCAGGAGCAGTGTCAGTGTCAGTACCAGGTGCAGTGTCTGTGTCAGGACCAGCTTCAATGTCAGGCGCAATGTCAGGAGCAGTTTCAGGACCAGCAAGTGCCAGAAGCAGTCTCAGGACAAGTGTCAGACACAGGAGCAGTATCAGTATCTGTGACGGGAGCAGTGTCAGTGTCAGGAGTAGTGTTAGGGGCATTGTCAGGATCAGCAGCAGTGTCAGTGTCAGGAGCAGTGTCAGGAGCAGTGTCAGTGTCAGGAGCAGTGTCAATGTCAGGAGCAGTGTCAGGAGCAGTGTCAGGAGCAGTGTCAGTGCCAGGAGCAGTGTCAGTAGCAGTGAGAGTGTCAGTATCAGGAGCAGTGACAGAAGCAGTGACAGGAGCATTGTCAGTATCAGCAGAAGTGTCTGTGTCAGGAGCAGTGTCAGCAGCAGTGTCAGTGTCAGGAGCTGTGTGAGGAGCAGTGTCAGTGTCAGGAGCATTGTCAAGAGCAGTGTCTGTGCCACGAGCAGTGTCAGGAGCAGTGTCAATGTCAGGAGCAGTGTCAGGAGCAGTGTCAGGAGCAGTGTCAGTGTCAGGATCAGTGTCAGGACCAGTGCCAGTGTCAGGAGCAGTGTCAGTGTGAACAGCCGTGTCAGGAACAGTGGCAGGAGCAGTCTCACCGTCACGAGCTGTGTCAGGAGCAGTGTCAGTGTCTGGAGCAACGTCACGAGCAGTGTCAGGAGCAGTGTCAGGTGCAGTGTCAGGAGCAGTGTCAGTGTCAGGAGCAGTGTCAGTGTCAGGAGCAGTGACAGGAGCTGTGCCATGAGCAGTGTCAGTGTCAGGAGCAGTGTCAGGAGCAGTGTCAGGAGCAGTGTCAGGAGCAGGGTCAGTTTCAGGAGCAGTGTCAGTATCAGGAGCAGTGACAGGAGCTGTGCCATGTGCAGTGTCAGTGTCAGCAGCAGTGTCTGGAGCAGTGTCAGGAGCAGTGTCAGGAGCAGGGTCAGTTTCAGGAGCTGTGTCAGGAGCAGTGTCATGGAGCAGTGTCAGTGTAGGGAGCAGTGTCAGGAGAAGTGTCACGAGCTGTGTCAGGAGCAGTGTCAGTGTCAGGAGCAGTTTCAGGAGCATTATCAGTATCAGCAGCAGTGTCTGTGTCAGTAGCAGTGTCAGGAGCAGTGTCAGTGTGAAGAGCAGTCTGAGGAGCAGTGTCAGTGACAGGAGCAGTGTCAGTGTCAGTGTCACTGTCATCAGCAGTGTCAGCGTCAGTGTCAGGAGCACTGTCAGGAGCATTGTCAGGATCAGCAGCAGCGTCAGTGTCAGGAGCAGTGGTAGCAGCAGTGACAGTGTCAGGAGCAGTGTCAGGAGCCGTGTCAGGAGCAGTGTCAGGAGCAGTGTCAGTCTCAGGAGCCGTGTCAGCAGCACTGACAGGATCAGCAGCAGTGTCTGTGTCAGGAGCAGTGTGAGGAGCAGTGTCAGTGTCTGGAGCAGTCTCAGGAGCAGTGTTAGGTTCAGGAGCAGTGTCAGTGTCAGGAGCTGTGTCAGGAGCAGTGTCAGGAGCAGTGTCAGTTTCAGGTGCAGTGTCAGGAGCATTGTCAGGATCAGCAGCAGTGTCTGTGTCTGAAGCAGTGTCATGAGCAGTGTCAGTGTCTGTGGCGGGAGCAGTGACTGTGTCAGTGTCACTGTCATGAGCAGTGTCAGTGTCAGTACCAGGAGCGGTGCCTGTGTCAGGAGCAGTGTCAATGTCAGTGCCAGGAGCAGTGTCAGAGTCAGTATCAGGAGCAGCGTCAGTGTCAGGAGCAGTGCCAGGACCAGTGTCAGTGTCAGGAGCAGTGTCAGGAGCAGTGTCAGTGTCAGGAGCAGTGTCAGTGTCAGGAGCAGTGACAGGAGCTGTGCCATGAGCAGTGTCAGTGTCGGGAGCAGTGTCAGGAGCAGTGTCAGGAGCAGTGTCAGGAGCAGGGTCAGTTTCAGGAGCAGTGCCAGTGTCAGGAGCAGTGCCAGGAGCAGTGTCAGAGTCAGTATCAGGAGCAGCGTCAGTGTCAGGAGCAGTGCCAGGACCAGTGTCAGTGTCAGGAGCAGTGTCAGGAGCAGTGTCAGTGTCTGAAGCTGTGTCAGGAGCAGGGTCAGTGTCAGGATCAGTGACGGGGGCAGTGCCAGTGCCAGTTGCAGTGTCTGGAGCAGCGTCAGGAGCGGTGACAGTGTCAGGAGCAGTGTCAGTGTCAGTACCAGGTGCAGTGTCTGTGTCAGGACCAGCGGCAATATCAGGAGCAATGTCAGGAGCAGTGTCAGGACCAGCCAGTGTCAGAAGCAGTCTCAGGACAAGTGTTAGACACAGGAGCAGTGTCAGTGTCAGGATCAGTGTCAGTGTCTGTGACGGGAGCAGTGTCAGTGTCAGTGTCACAGTCATGAGCAGTGTCAGCATCAGTGTCAGGAGCAATGTCAGGAGCATTGTCAGGATCAGCAGCAGTGTCAGTGTCAGGAGCAGTGCCAGGAGCAGTGCCAGGAGCAGTGTCAGTGTCAGGAGCAGTGTGAGGAGCCGTGCCAGTGTCAGTTGCAGTGTCTGGAGCAGCGTCAGGAGCAGTGGCAGTGTCAGTAGCAGTGCCAGTGTCAGTACCAGAAACAGTGCCTGTGTCAGGAGCAGTGTCAGTGTCAGTACCAGGTGCAGTGCCTGTGTCAGGAGCAGTGTCAGGAGCAGCGTCAGGAGCAGTGACAGGAGCAGTGTCAGTGTCAGCATCAGGAGCAGCGTCAGTGTCAGGAGCAGTTCCTGGAGCAGTGTCAGTGTCAGGAGGAGTGTCAGGAGCAGTTTGAGGTGTAGTGTCAGTGTCAGGAGCAGTGTCAGTGCCAGGAGCTGTGTCAGGAGCAGCGTCAGTGTCAGGAGGAGTGTCTGGAGCAGTGTCAGGAGCAGTGTCATTGTCAGGAGCAGTGTCAGTAGCAGTGAGAGTGTCAGTATCAGGAGCAGTGCCAGAAGCAGTGACAGGAGCACTGTCAGTAACAGCAGAAGTGTCTGTGTCAGGAGCAGTGTCAGGAGCAGTGTCAGTGTCAGAAGCTGTGTCAGGAGCAGGGTCAGTGTCAGGATCAGTGTCAGGGGCAGTGCCAGTGTCGGTTGCAGTGTCTGGAGCAGCGTCAGGAGCAGTGACAGTGTCAGGAGCAGTGTCAGTGTCAGTACCAGGTGCAGTGTCTGTGTCAGGACCAGCTTCAATGTCAGGCGCAATGTCAGGAGCGGTTTCAGGACCAGCAAGTGCCAGAAGCAGTCTCAGGACAAGTGTCAGACACAGGAGCAGTATCAGTGTCTGTGACGGGAGCAGTGTCAGTGTCAGGAGTAGTGTCAGGGGCATTGTCAGGATCAGCAGCAGTTTCAGTGTCAGGAGCAGTGTCAGGAGCAGTGTCAGTGTCAGGAGCAGTGTCAATGTCAGGAGCAGTGTCAGGAGCAGTGTCAGGAACAGTGTCAGTGTCAGGAGCAGTGTCAGGAGCAGGGTCAGTTTCAGGAGCTGTGTCAGGAGCATTGTCATGGAGCAGTGTCTGTGTAGGGAGCAGTGTCAGGAGAAGTGTCACGAGCTGTGTCAGGAGCAGTGTCAGTGTCAGGAGCAGTTTCAGGAGCATTACCAGTATCAGCAGCAGTGTCTGTGTCAGTAGCAGTGTCAGGAGCAGTGTCAGTGTGAAGAGCAGTCTGAGGAGCAGTGTCAGTGACAGGAGCAGTGTCAGTGTCAGTGTCACTGTCATCAGCAGTGTCAGCGTCAGTGTCAGGAGCACTGTCAGGAGCATTGTCAGGATCAGCAGCAGCGTCAGTGTCAGGAGGAGTGGTAGCAGCAGTGACAGTGTCAGGAGCATTGTCAGGTGCAGTGTCAGGAGCAGTGTCACTGTCAGGAGCAGTGTCAGTGTCAGGAGCAGTGACAGGAGCTGTGCCATGAGCAGTGTCAGTGTCAGGAGCAGTGTCAGGTGCAGTGTCAGGAGCAGTGTCAGGAGCAGTGTCAGTTTCAGGAGCAGTGTCAGTGTCAGGAGCAGTGACAGGAGCTGTGCCATGAGCAGTGTCAGTGTCAGGAGCATTGTCTGGAGCAGTGTCAGGAGCAGTGTCAGGAGCAGGGTCAGTTTCAGGAGCTGTGTCAGGAGCAGTGTCATGGAGCAGTGTCAGTGTAGGGAGCAGTGTCAGGAGAAGTGTCACGAGCTGTGTCAGGAGCAGTGTCAGTGTCAGGAGCAGTTTCAGGAGCATTATCAGTATCAGCAGCAGTGTCTGTGTCAGTAGCAGTGTCAGGAGCAGTGTCAGTGTGAAGAGCAGCCTGAGGAGCAGTGTCAGTGACAGGAGCAGTGTCAGTGTCAGTGTCACTGTCATCAGCAGTGTCAGCGTCGGTGTCAGGAGCACTGTCAGGAGCATTGTCAGGATCAGCAGCAGCGTCAGTGTCAGGAGCAGTGGTAGCAGCAGTGACAGTGTCAGGAGCAGTGTCAGGTGCAGTGTCAGGAGCAGTGTCAGTGTCAGGAGCAGTGTCAGTGTCAGGAGCAGTGTCAGTGTCAGGAGCAGTGACAGGAGCTGTGCCATGAGCAGTGTCAGTGTCAGGAGCAGTGTCAGGAGCAGTGTCAGGAGCAGTGTTAGTGGCAGGAGCTGTGCCAGGAGCAGTGTCAGAGTCAGTATCAGGAGCAGCGTTAGTGTCAGGAGCAGTGCCAGGAGCAGTGTCAGTGTCAGGAGCAGTGTCAGGAGCAGTGTCAGTGTCAGAAGCTGTGTCAGGAGCAGGGTCAGTGTCAGGATCAGTGACGGGGGCAGTGCCAGTGTCAGTTGCAGTGTCTGGAGCAGCGTCAGGAGCATTGGCAGTGTCAGTACCAGAAACAGTGCCTGTGTCAGGAGCAGTGTCAGTGTCAGTACCAGGTGCAGTGCCTGTGTCAGGAGCAGTGTCAGGAGCAGCGTCAGGAGCAGTGACAGGAGCAGCGTCCGGGTCAGCATCAGGAGCAGCGTCAGTGTCAGGAGCAGTTCCAGGAGCAGTGTCAGCGTCAGGAGGAGTGTCAGGAGCAGTTTGAGGTGTAGTGTCAGTGTCAGGAGCAGTGTGAGTTCCAGGAGCTGTGTCAGGAGCAGTGTCAGTGTCAGGAGGAGTATCTGGAGCAGTGTCAGGAGCAGTGTCAGTGCCAGGAGCAGTGTCAGTAGCAGTGAGAGTGTCAGTATCAGGAGCAGTGACAGAAGCAGTGACAGGAGCATTGTCAGTATCAGCAGAAGTGTCTGTGTCAGGAGCAGTGTCAGCAGCAGTGTCAGTGTCAGGAGCTGTGTGAGGAGCAGTGTCAGTGTCAGAAGCATTGTCAGGAGCAGTGTCTGTGCCACGAGCAGTGTCAGGAGCAGTGTCAGCAGCAGTGTCAGTGTCAGGATCAGTGTCAGGACCAGTGCCAGTGTCAGGAGCAGTGTCAGTGTGAACAGCCGTGTCAGGAACAGTGGCAGGAGCAGTCTCACCGTCACGAGCTGTGTCAGGAGCAGTGTCAGTGTCTGGAGCAACGTCACGAGCAGTGTCAGTAGCAGTGTCAGGAGCTTTGTCAGGATCAGCAGCAGTATCATTGTCAGGAGCAGTGTCAGTTTCAGGAGCAGTGCCAGGAGCAGTGTCAGTTTCAGGAGCAGTGCCAGGAGCAGTGCCAGTGTCAGGAGCAGTGTGAGGAGCAGTGTCAGTGTCAGGATCCGTGTCAGTGTCAGTGTCAGGAGCAGTGTCAGGAGAATTCTCAGGATCAGCAGCAGTGTCAGTGTCAGGAGCAGTGTCAGGAGCTGTGTCAGTTACAGGAGCTATTTCAGGAGTTGTGTCAGGTGCAGTATCAGTGTCAGTGTCTGGAGCAGTGTCAAGAGCATTGTCAGGATCAGCAGCAGTGTGAGTGTCAGATGCAGCGTGAGGAGCAGTGTCAGTGTCAGGAGCAGTGTGAGGATCAGTGTCTGTTTCAGGAGCAGTGTCAGTGTCAGTACCAGGTGCAGTGCCTGTGTCAGGAACAGCTTCAATGTCAGGCGCAATTTCAGGAGCAGTTTCAGGACCAGCAAGTGCCAGAAGCAGTCTCAGGACAAGTGTCAGACACAGGAGCAGTATCAGTGTCTGTGACAGGAGCAGTGTCAGTGTCAGTGTCACAGTCATGAGCCGTGTGAGGGTCAGTTTCAGGAGCTGTGTCAGGAGCAGTGTCATGGAGCAGTGTCAGTGTAGGGAGCAGTGTCAGGAGAAGTGTCACGAGCTGTGTCAGGAGCAGTGTCAGTGTCAGGAGCAGTTTCAGGAGCATTATCAGTATCAGCAGCAGTGTCTGTGTCAGTAGCAGTGTCAGGAGCAGTGTCAGTGTGAAGAGCAGTCGGAGGAGCAGTGTCAGTGACAGGAGCAGTGTCAGTCTCAGTGTCACTGTCATCAGCAGTGTCAGCGTCAGTGTCAGGAGCACTGTCAGGAGCATTGTCAGGATCAGCAGCAGCGTCAGTGTCAGCAGCAGTGGTAGCAGCAGTCACAGTGTCAGGAGCAGTGTCAGGTGCAGTGTCAGGAGCAGTGTCAGTGTCAGGAGCAGTGTCAGTGTCAGGAGCAGTAACAGGAGCTGTGCCATGAGCAGTGTCAGTGTCAGGAGCAGTGTCAGGAGCAGTGTCAGGAGCAGTGTCAGGAGCAGGGTCAGTTTCAGGAGCAGTGTCAGTATCAGGAGCAGTGACAGCAGCTGTGCCATGAGCAGTGTCAGTGTCAGGAGCAGTGTCTGGAGCAGTGTCAGGAGCAGTGTCAGGAGCAGGGTCAGTTTCAGGAGCTGTGTCAGGAGCAGTGTCATGGAGCAGTGTCAGTGTAGGGAGCAGTGTCAGGAGAAGTGTCACGAGCTGTGTCAGGAGCAGTGTCAGTGTCAGGAGCAGTTTCAGGAGCATTATCAGTATCAGCAGCTGTGTCTGTGTCAGTAGCAGTGTCAGGAGCAGTGTCAGTGTGAAGAGCAGTCTGAGGAGCAGTGTCAGTGACAGGAGCAGTGTCAGTGTCAGTGTCACTGTCATCAGCAGTGTCAGCGTCAGTGTCAGGAGCACTGTCAGGAGCATTGTCAGGATCAGCAGCAGCGTCAGTGTCAGGAGCAGTGGTAGCAGCAGTGACAGTGTCAGGAGCAGTGTCAGGAGCCGTGTCAGGAGCAGTGTCAGGAGCAGTGTCAGTCTCAGGAGCCGTGTCAGCAGCACTGACAGGATCAGCAGCAGTGTCTGTGTCAGGAGCAGTGTGAGGAGCAGTGTCAGTGTCTGGAGCAGTCTCAGGAGCAGTGTTAGGTTCAGGAGCAGTGTAAGTGTCAGGAGCTGTGTCTGGAGCAGTTTCAGGAGCAGTGTCAGTGAAAGTAGCTTTGTCACGAGCAGTGTCCGTTTCAGCAGCAGTGTTAGGAACAGTGGCAGGGGCAGCGTCAGTGTCAGGAGCAATGTCAGGAGCAGTGTCAGGAGCAGTGTCAGTCTCAGGTGCAGTGTCAGGAGCATTGTCAGGATCAGCAGCAGTGTCTGTGTCTGAAGCAGTTTCATGAGCAGTGTCAGTGTCTGTGCCGGGAGCAGTGACTGTGTCAGTGTCACTGTCATGAGCAGTGTCAGTGTCAGTACCAGGAGCGGTGCCTGTGTCAGGAGCAGTGTCAATGTCAGTACCAGGAGCAGTGCCTGTGTCAGGAGCAGTTTCAGGAGCCGTGTCAGGAGCAGTGCCAGGAGCAGTGTCAGAGTCAGTATCAGGAGCAGCGTCAGTGTCAGGAGCAGTGCCAGGACCAGTGTCAGTGTCAGGAGCAGTGTCAGGAGCAGTGTCAGTGTCAGGAGCAGTGTCAGTGTCAGGAGCAGTGACAGGAGCTGTGCCATGAGCAGTGTCAGTGTCGGGAGCAGTGTCAGGAGCAGTGTCAGGAGCAGTGTCAGGAGCAGGGTCAGTTTCAGGAGCAGTGCCAGTGTCAGGAGCAGTGCCAGGAGCAGTGTCAGAGTCAGTATCAGGAGCAGCGTCAGTGTCAGGAGCAGTGCCAGGACCAGTGTCAGTGTCAGGAGCAGTGTCAGGAGCAGTGTCAGTGTCTGAAGCTGTGTCAGGAGCAGGGTCAGTGTCAGGATCAGTGACGGGGGCAGTGCCAGTGTCAGTTGCAGTGTCTGGAGCAGCGTCAGGAGCAGTGACAGTGCCAGGAGCAGTGTCAGTGTCAGTACCAGGTGCAGTGTCTGTGTCAGGACCAGCGGCAATGTCAGGAGCAATGTCAGGAGCAGTTTCAGGACCAGGAAGTGCCAGGAGCAGTCTCAGGACAAGTGTCAGACACAGGAGCAGTGTCAGTGTCTGTGACGTGAGCAGTGTCAGTGTCAGTGTTACAGTCATGAGCAGTGTGAGCGTCAGTGTCAGGAGCAGTGTCAGGAGCAGTGTCAGTGTCAGGAGCAGTGTCAGGAGCAGTGTCAGGAGCAGTGACAGGAGCAGTGGCAGGAGCAGTGTCGGTGTCAGGAGCAGTGTCAGGAGCAGTGTCAGGAGCAGTGACAGTGTCAGGAGCAGTGCCAGGAGCAGTGTCAGTGTCAGGAGCAGTGTCAGGATCAGTGTCAGTGTCAGGAGCAGCATCAGGCGCATGCTCAGGATCAGCAGCTGTGTCAGTGACAGCAGCAGTGTCAGGAGCTGTTCGAGGAGCAGTGTCAGTTTCAGGAGCAGTGTCACAAACAGTGTCAGTGTCAGCAGCAGTGTCAGGAGCAGTGTCAGTATCAGTAGCAGTGTCTGTGTCAGGAGCAGTGTCAGGTGCATTGTCAGTATCAGCAGCAGTGTCTGTGTCAGGAGCAGCGTTAGTGTCATGAGCAGTTTGAGGTGTAGTGTCAGTGTCAGGAGCAGTGTCAGTGTCTGGAGCTGTGTCAGGAGCAGTGTCAGTGTCAGGAGGGGTGTCTGGAGCAGTGTCAGGAGCAGTGTCAGTGTCAGGAGCAGCGTCAGTAGCAGTGAGAGTGTCAGTATCAGGAGCAGTGTCAGTTTCAGGAGCAGTGTCAGGAGCAGTGACAGGAGCATTGTCAGTATCAGCAGAAGTGTCTGTGTCAGGAGCACAGTCAGGAGCAGTGTCAGTGTCAGGAGCTGTGTGAGGAGCTATGTCAGTGTCAGGACCATTGTCAGGAGCAGTGTCTGTGTCACGAGCTGTGTCAGGAGCAGTGTCAGGAGCAGTGTCAGTGTAAGGAGCAGTGTCAGGAGCAGTGTCAGTGTCAGAAGCAGTGTCAGGAGCAGTGTCATTGTCAGGAGCTGTGTCAGAAGTAGTTTCAGGAGCAGTGTCAGTGTCAGTGTCTGGAGCAGTGTCAGGAGCAGTGTCAGGTTCAGGAGCAGTGTCAGTGTCAGGAGCAGTGTAGGAGCAGTGTCAGTGTCACGAGCTTTGTGAGGAGCAGTGTCAGTGTCAGGAGCGTTGTCAGGAGTAGTGTCTGTGTCACGAGCAGTGCCAGGAGCAGCGTCAGGAGCAGTGGCAGTGTCAGTAGCAGTGTCAGCGTCAGTACCAGAAACAGTGCCTGTGTCAGGAGCAGTGTCAGTGTCAGTACCAGGTGCAGTGCCTGTGTCAGGAGCAGTGTCAGGAGCAGCGTCAGGAGCAGTGACAGGAGCTGTGTCAGTGTCAGCATCAGGAGCAGCGTCAGTGTCAGGAGCAGTTCCAGGAGCAGTGTCAGTGTCAGGAGGAGTGTCAGGAGCAGTTTGAGGTGTAGTGTCAGTGTCAGGGGCAGTGTCAGTGCCAGGAGCTGTGTCAGGAGCAGTGTCAGTGTCAGGAGGAGTGTCTGGAGCAGTGTCAGGGGCAGTGTCAGTGTCAGGAGCAGTGTCAGTAGCAGTGAGAGTGTCAGTATCAGGAGCAGTGTCAGAAGCAGTGACAGGAGCATTGACAGTATCAGCAGAAGTGTCTGTGTCAGGAGCAGTGTCAGGAGCAGTGTCAGTGTCAGAAGCTGTGTCAGGAGCAGGGTCAGTGTCAGGATCAGTGTCAGGGGCAGTGCCAGTGTCAGTTGCAGTGTCTGGAGCAGCGTCAGGAGCAGTGACAGTGTCAGGAGCAGTGTCAGTGTCAGTACCAGGTGCAGTGTCTGTGTCAGGACCAGCGGCAATGTCAGGAGCAATGTCAGGAGCAGTTTCAGGACCAGGAAGTGCCAGGAGCAGTCTCAGGACAAGTGTCAGACACAGGAGCAGTGTCAGTGTCTGTGACGGGAGCAGTGTCAGTGTCAGTGTTACAGTCATGAGCAGTGTGAGCGTCAGTGTCAGGAGCAGTGTCAGTGTCAGGAGCAGTGTCAGGAGCAGTGTCAGGAGCAGTGTCAGTGTCAGGAGCAGTGTCAGGAGCAGTGTCAGGAGCAGTGACAGGAGCAGTGGCAGGAGCAGTGTCAGGAGCAGTGACAGTGTCAGGAGCAGTGCCAGGAGCAGTGTCAGTGTCAGGAGCAGTGTCAGGATCAGTGTCAGTGTCAGGAGCAGCATCAGGCGCATGCTCAGGATCAGCAGCTGTGTCAGTGTCAGCAGCAGTGTCAGGAGCTGTTCGAGGAGCAGTGTCAGTTTCAGGAGCAGTGTCACAAACAGTGTCAGTGTCAGCAGCAGTGTCAGGAGCAGTGTCAGTATCAGTTGCAGTGTCTGTGTCAGGAGCAGTGTCAGGTGCATTGTCAGTATCAGCAGCAGTGTCTGTGTCAGGAGCAGCGTTAGTGTCATGAGCAGTTTGAGGTGTAGTGTCAGTGTCAGGAGCAGTGTCAGTGTCTGGAGCTGTGTCAGGAGCAGTGTCAGTGTCAGGAGGGGTGTCTGGAGCAGTGTCAGGAGCAGTGTCAGTGTCAGGAGCAGCGTCAGTAGCAGTGAGAGTGTCAGTATCAGGAGCAGTGTCAGTTTCAGGAGCAGTGTCAGGAGCAGTGACAGGAGCATTGTCAGTATCAGCAGAAGTGTCTGTGTCAGGAGCACAGTCAGGAGCAGTGTCAGTGTCAGGAGCTGTGTGAGGAGCTATGTCAGTGTCAGGAGCATTGTCAGGAGCAGTGTCTGTGTCACGAGCTGTGTCAGGAGCAGTGTCAGGAGCAGTGTCAGTGTCAGGAGCAGTGTCAGGAGCAGTGTCAGTGTCAGAAGCAGTGTCAGGGGCAGTGTCATCGTCAGGAGCTGTGTCAGAAGTAGTTTCAGGAGCAGTGTCAGTGTCAGTGTCTGGAGCAGTGTCAGGAGCAGTGTCAGGTTCAGGAGCAGTGTCAGTGTCAGGAGCAGTGTAGGAGCAGTGTCAGTGTCACGAGCTGTGTGAGGAGCAGTGTCAGTGTCAGGAGCGTTGTCAGGAGTAGTGTCTGTGTCACGAGCAGTGTCAGGAGCAGTGCCAGGAGCAGTGCCATTGTCAGGAGCAGTGTCAGTGTGAGCAGCCGTGTCAGGATCAATGGCAGGAGCAGTGTCACCGTCACGAGCTGTGTCAGGAGCAGTGTCAGTGTCTGGAACAACGTCACGAGCAGTGTCAGTAGCAGTGTCAGGAGCTTTGTCAGGATCAGCAGCAGTGTCAGTGTCAGGAGCAGTGACAGGAGCTGTGCCATGAGCAGTGTCAGTGTCAGGAGCATTGTCTGGAGCAGTGTCAGGAGCAGTGTCAGGAGCAGGGTTAGTTTCAGGAGCTGTGTCAGGAGCAGTGTCATGGAGCAGTGTCAGTGTAGGGAGCAGTGTCAGGAGAAGTGTCACGAGCTGTGTCAGGAACAGTGTCAGTGTCAGGAGCAGTTTCAGGAGCATTATCAGTATCAGCAGCAGTGTCTGTGTCAGTAGCAGTGTCAGGAGCAGTGTCAGTGTGAAGAGCAGTCTGAGGAGCAGTGTCAGTGACAGGAGCAGTGTCAGTGTCAGTGTCACTGTCATCAGCAGTGTCAGCGTCGGTGTCAGGAGCACTGTCAGGAGCATTGTCAGTATCAGCAGCAGCGTCAGTGTCAGGAGCAGTGGTAGCAGCAGTGACAGTGTCAGGAGCAGTGTCAGTGTCAGGAGCGGTGACAGGAGCTGTGCCATGAGCAGTGTGAGTGTCAGGAGCAGTGTCAGGAGCAGTGTCAGGAGCAGTGTCAGTGGCAGAAGCTGTGCCAGGAGCAGTGTCAGAGTCAGTATCAGGAGCAGCGTTAGTGTCAGGAGCAGTGCCAGGAGCAGTGTCAGTGTCAGGAGCAGTGTCAGGAGCAGTGTCAGTGTCAGAAGCTGTGTCAGGAGCAGGGCCAGTGTCAGGATCAGTGACGGGGGCAGTGCCAGTGTCAGTTGCAGTGTCTGGAGCAGCGTCAGGAGCAGTGACAGTGTCAGGAGCAGTGTCAGTGTCAGTACCAGGTGCAGTGTCTGTGTCAGGACCAGCGGCAATATCAGGAGCAATGTCAGGAGCAGTTTCAGGACCAGCAAGTGCCAGGAGCTGTCTCAGGACAAGTGTCAGACACAGGAGCAGTGTCAGTGCCTGTGACGGGAGCAGTGTCAGTGTCAGTGTCACAGTCATGAGCAGTGTGAGCGTCAGTGTCAGTAGCAGTGTCAGGAGCATTGTCAGGATCAGCAGCAGTGTCAGTGTCAGGAGCAGTGTCAGGAGCATTGTCAGTGTCAGGAGCAGTGTCAGGAGCAGTGTCAGGAGCAGTGTCAGTGTCAGGAGCAGTGTCAGGAGCAGTGTCAGGAGCAGTGACAGGAGCAGTGGCAGGAGCAGTGTCGGTGTCAGGAGCAGTGTCAGGAGCAGTGTCAGGAGCAGTGCCAGTGTCAGGAGCAGTGCCAGGAGCAGTGTCAGTGACAGGAGCAGTGTCAGGATCAGTGTCAGTGTCAGGAGCAGCATCAGGTGCATGCTCAGGATCAGCAGCTGTGTCAGTGTCAGCAGCAGTGTCAGGAGCTGTTCGAGGAGCAGTGTCAGTTCCAGGAGCAGTGTCACAAACAGTGTCAGTGTCAGCAGCAGTGCCAGGAGCAGTGTCAGGAGCAGTGTCAGTGTCAGGAGCATTGTCAGGACCAGTGCCAGTGTCAGGAGCAGTGGCAGTGTGAGCAGCAGTGTCAGGAACAGTGGCAGGAGCAGTGTCAGTGTCACGAGCTGTCTCAGGAGCAGTGTCAGTGTCTGGAGCAATGTCGCGAGCAGTGTCAGGAGCAGTGTCAGTGTCAGTAGCAGTGTGAGTGTCAGGAGCAGCGTGAGGAGCAGTGTCAGTGTCAGGAGCTGTGTGAGGATCAGTGTCTGTTTCAGGAGCAGTGTCAGGACCAGTGTCAATGCCTGGAGCAGTGTCAGGTGCAGTGTCAGTTTTCAGGAGCAGTGTCAGGAGCAGTGTCAGTGTCAGGAGCAGTGTGAGGAGCCGTGCCAGTGTCAGTTGCATTGTCTGAAACAGCGTCAGGAGCAGTGTCAGTGTCAGGATCCGTGTCAGTGTCAGTGTCAGTAGCAGTGTCAGGAGAATTCTCAGGATCAGCAGCAGTGTCAGCGTCAGGGGCAGTGTCAGGAGCAGTGTCAGTTACAGGAGCTATTTCAGGAGTTGTGTCAGGTGCAGTATCAGTGTCAGTGTCTGGAGCATTGTCAAGAGCATTGCCAGGATCAGCAGCAGTGTGAGTGTCAGGAGCAGTGTCAGTAGCAGTGAGAGTGTCAGTATCAGGAGCAGTGTCAGTTTCAGGAGCAGTGTCAGAAGCAGTGTCAGGAGCATTGTCAGTATCAGCAGCAGTGTCTGTGTCAGGAGCAGTGTCAGGAGCAGTGTCAGTGTCAGGAGCAGTGTCAGTGTCAGTGTCAGGAGCTGTGTCAGGAGCTGTGTCAGGAGCAGTGTCAGTGTCAGAAGCAGTGTCAGGAGCAGTGTCATCGTCAGGAGCTGTGTCAGGAGCAGTGTCAGTGTGAAGAGCAGTCTGAGGAGCAGTGTCAGTGACAGGAGCAGTGTCAGTGTCAGTGTCACTGTCATCAGCAGTGTCAACGTCAGTGTCAGGAGCACTGACAGGAGCATTGTCAGGATCAGCAGCAGCGTCAGCGTCAGGAGCAGTGGTAGCAGCAGTGACAGTGTCAGGAGCAGTGTCAGGTGCAGTGTCAGGAGCAGTGTCAGTGTCAGGAGCAGTGTCAGTGTCAGGAGCAGTGACAGGAGCTGTGCCATGAGCAGTGTCAGTGTCAGGAGCAGTGTCAGGAGCAGTGTCAGGAGCTGTGTCAGGAGCAGGGTCAGTTTCAGGAGCAGTGTCAGTGTCAGGAGCAGTGACAGGAGCTGTGCCATGAGCAGTGTCAGTGTCAGGAGCAGTGTCTGGAGCAGTGTCAGGAGCAGTGTCAGGAGCAGGGTCAGTTTCAGGAGCTGTGTCAGTGTCAGGAGCAGTGACAGGAGCTGTGCCATGAGCAGTGTCAGTGTCAGGAGCAGTGTCTGGAGCAGTGTCAGGAGCAGTGTCAGGAGCAGGGTCAGTTTCAGGAGCTGTGTCAGGTGCAGTGTCATGGAGCAGTGTCAGTGTAGGGAGCAGTGACAGGAGAAGTGTCACGAGCTGTGTCAGGAGCAGTGTCAGTGTCAGGAGCAGTTTCAGGAGCATTATCAGTATCAGCAGCAGTGTCTGTGTCAGTAGCAGTGTCAGGAGCAGTGTCAGTGTGAAGAGCAGTCTGAGGAGCTGTGTCAGTGACAGGAGCAGTGTCAGTGTCAGTGTCACTGTCATCAGCAGTGTCAGCGTCAGTGTCAGGAGCACTGTCTGGAGCATTGTCAGGATCAGCAGCAGCGTCAGTGTCAGGAGCAGTGGTAGCAGCAGTGACAGTGTCAGGAGCAGTGTCAGGTGCAGTGTCAGGAGCAGTGTCAGTGTCAGGAGCAGTGTCAGTGTCAGGAGCAGTGACAGGAGCTGTGCCATGAGCAGTGTCAGTGTCAGGAGCAGTGTCAGGAGCAGTGTCAGGAGCAGTGTCAGTGGCAGGAGCTGTGCCAGGAGCAGTGTCAGTGTCAGGAGCAGTGTCAGGAGCAGTGCCAGCGTCAGGAGCAGTGTCAGTGTCAGTGTCAGGAGCTGTGTCAGGAGCTGTGTCAGGAGCAGTGTCAATGTCAGAAGCAGTGTCAGGAGCAGTGTCATCGTCAGTAGCTGTGTCAGAAGTAGTTTCAGGAGCAGTGTCAGTGTCTGGAGCAGTGTCAGGTTCAGGAGCAGTGTCAGTGTCAGTAGTTGTGTCAGGAGCAGTGTCAGGAGCAGTGTCAGTGACAGTAGCTGTGTCAGGAGCAGTGTCAGTGTCTGGAGCAGTGTCAGGAGCAGTGTCAGGAGCAGGGTCAGATTCAGGAGCTGTGTCAGGAGCAGTGTCATGGAGCAGTGTCAGTGTAGGGAGCAGTGTCAGGAGAAGCGTCACGAGCTGTTTCAGGAGCAGTGTCAGTGTCAGGAGCAGTTTCAGGAGCATTATCAGTATCAGCAGCAGCGTCAGTGTCAGGAGCAGTGGTAGCAGCAGTGACAGTGTCAGGAGCAGTGTCAGGTGCAGTGTCAGGAGCAGTGTCAGTGTCAGTAGCAGTGTCAGTGTCAGGAGCAGTGACAGGAGCTGTGCCATGAGCAGTGTCAGTGTCAGGAGCAGTGTCAGGAGCAGTGTCAGGAGCTGTGTCAGGAGCAGGGACAGTTGCAGGAGCAGTGTCAGTGTCAGGAGCAGTGACAGGAGCTGTGCCATGAGCAGTGTCAGTGTCAGGAGCAGTGTCTGGAGCAGTGTCAGGAGCAGTGTCAGGAGCAGGGTCAGTTTCAGGAGCTGTGTCAGGTGCAGTATCATGGAGCAGTGCCAGTGTAGGGAGCAGTGACAGGAGAAGTGTCACGGGCTGTGTCAGGAGCAGTGTCAGTGTCAGGAGCAGTTTCAGGAGCATTATCAGTATCAGCAGCAGTGTCTGTGTCAGTAGCAGTGTCAGGAGCAGTGTCAGTGTGAAGAGCAGTCTGAGGAGCAGTGTCAGTGACAGGAGCAGTGTCAGTGTCAGGAGCAGTGACAGGAGCTGTGCCATGAGCAGTGTCAGTCTCAGGAGCAGTGTCAGGAGCAGTGTCAGGTGCAGTGTCAGTGGCAGGAGCTGTGCCAGGAGCAGTGTCAGTGTCAGGAGCAGTGTCAGGAGCAGTGTCAGTGTCTGGAGCAGTGTCAGTGTCTGGAGCAGTGTCAGGATCAGTGTCAGGAGCAGGGTCAGTGTCAGGAGCTATGACAGGAGCAGTGTCAGGAGCAGTGTCAGTGTGAATAGCAGTCTGAGGAGCAGTGTCAGTGACAGGAGCAGTGTCAGTGTCAGTGTCACTGTCATCAGCAGTGTCAGCGTCAGTGTCAGGAGCACTGTCAGGAGCATTGTCAGGATCAGCAGCAGCGTCAGTGTCAGGAGCAGTGGTAGCAGCAGTGACAGTGTGAGCAGCAGTGTCAGGAACAGTGGCAGGTGCAGTGTCAGTGTCACGAGCTGTCTCAGGAGCAGTGTCAGTGTCTGGAGCAATGTCGCGAGCAGTGTCAGGAGCAGTGTCAGTGTCAGTAGCAGTGTGAGTGTCAGGAGCAGCGTGAGGAGCAGTGTAAGTGTCAGGTGCTGTGTGAGGATCAGTGTCTGTTTCAGGAGCAGTGTCAGGACCAGTGTCAATGCCAGGAGCAGTGTCAGGTGCAGTGTCAGTGTCAGGAGCAGTGTCAGGAGCCGTGTCAGGAGCAGTGTCAGGAGCAGTGTCAGTCTCAGGAGCCGTGTCAGGAGCATTGTCAGTAGCAGTGTCTGTGTCACGAGCAGTGTCAGGAGCAGTGTCAGGAGCAGTGTCAGTGTCAGAAGCAGTGTCAGGAGCAGCGTCCGTTTCAGCAGCAGTGTTAGGAACAGTGGCAGGGGCAGTGTCAGTGTCAGGAGCAATGTCAGGAGCAGTGTCAGGAGCAGTGTCAGGAGCAGTGTCAGGAGCATTGTCAAACTCAGGTGCAGTGTCAGGAGCATTGTCAGTATCAGTGTCAGTGTCTGGAGCAGTGTCAAGAGCATTGTCAGGATCAGCAGCAGTGTGTGTGTCAGGAGCAGTGTCAGTAGCAGTGAGAGTGTCAGTATCAGGAGCAGTGTCAGTTTCAGGAGCAGTGTCAGAAGCAGTGTCAGGAGCATTGTCAGTATCAGCAGCAGTGTCTGTGTCAGGAGCAGTGTCAGGAGCAGTGTCAGTGTCAGGAGCAGTGTCAGGACCAGCGCCAATGTAAGGAGCAGTGTCAGGACCAGTGCCAGTGTCAGAAGCAGTCTCAGGACAAGTGTCAGTTACAGGAGCAGTGTCAGTGTCAGGATCAGTCTCAGTCTCTGTGCCGGGAGCAGTGTCAGTGTCAGAGTCACTGTCATGAGCAGTCTCAGTGTCAGTGTCAGGAGCAGTGTCAGTGTCAGTGTCAGGAGCTGTGTCAGGAGCTGTGTCAGGAGCAGTGTCAGTGTCAGAAGCAGTGTCAGGAGCAGTGTCCGTTTCAGCAGCAGTGTTAGGAACAGTGGCAGGGGCAGTGTCAGTGTCAGGAGCAATGTCAGGAGCAGTGTCAGGAGCAGTGTCAGGAGCAGTGTCAGGAGCATTGTCAGTCTCAGGTGCAGTGTCAGGAGCATTGTCAGTAGCAGTGTCTGTGTCACGAGCAGTGTCAGGAGCAGTGACAGGAGCTGTGTCAGTGTCAGGATCAGTGTCAGGACCAGTGCCATTTTCAGGAGCTGTGTCAGTGTGAGCAGCCGTGTCAGGAACAGTGGCAGGAGCAGTGTCACCGTCACGAGCTGTGTCAGGAGCAGTGTCAGTGTCTGGAGCAACGTCACGAGCAGTGTCAGTAGCAGTGTCAGGAGCTTTGTCAGGATCAGCAGCAGTGTCAGTGTCAGGAGCAGTGCCAGGAGCAGTGCCAGTGTCAGGAGCAGTGTGAGGAGCAGTGTGAGTGTCAGGATCCGTGTCAGTGTCAGTGTCAGGAGCAGTGTCAGGGGAATTCTCAGGATCAGCAGCAGTGTCAGTGCCAGGAGCAGTGTCAGGAGCAGTGTCAGTTACAGGAGCTATTTCAGGAGTTGTGTCAGGTGCAGTATCAGTGTCAGTGTCTGGAGCAGTGTTAAGAGCATTGTCAGGATCAGCAGCAGTGTGTGTGTCAGGAGCAGTGTCAGTAGCAGTGAGAGTGTCAGTATCAGGAGCAGTGTCAGTTTCAGGAGCAGTGTCAGAAGCAGTGTCAGGAGCAATGTCAGTATCAGCAGCAGTGTCTGTGTCAGGAGCAGTGTCAGGAGCAGTGTCAGTGTCAGGAGCAGAGTCAGGACCAGCGCCAATGTAAGGAGCAGTGTCAGGACCAGTGCCAGCGTCAGAAGCAGTCTCAGGACAAGTGTCAGTTACAGGAGCAGTGTCAGTGTCAGGATCAGTCTCAGTCTCTGTTCCGGGAGCAGTGTCAGTGTCAGAGTCACTGTCACGAGCAGTCTCAGTGTCAGTGTCAGGAGCAGTGTCAGTGTCAGTGTCAGGAGCTGTGTCAGGAGCTGTGTCACGAGCAGTGTCAGTGTCAGAAGCAGTGTCAGGAGCAGTGTCATCGTCAGGAGCTGTGTCAGAAGTAGTTTCAGGAGCAGTGTCAGGAGCAGTGTCAGGTTCAGGAGCAGTGTCAGTGTCAGGAGTTGTGTCAGGAGCAGTGTCAGGAGCAGTGTCAGTGACAGTAGCTGTGTCAGGAGCAGTGTCAGTGTCTGGAGCAGTGTCAGGAGCAGTGTCAGGAGCAGGGTCAGTTTCAGGAGCTGTCTCAGGAGCAGTGTCATGGAGCAGTGTCAGTGTAGGGAGCAGTGTCAGGAGAAGTGTCACGAGCTGTCTCAGGAGCAGTGTCAGTGTCAGGAGCAGTGACAGGAGCTGTGCCATGAACAGTGTCAGTGTCAGGAGCAGTGTCTGGAGCAGTGTCAGGAGCAGTGTCAGGAGCAGGGTCAGTTTCAGGAGCTGTGTCAGTTGCAGTGTCATGGAGCAGTGTCAGTGTAGGGAGCAGTGATAGGAGAAGTGTCACGAGCTGTGTCAGGAGCAGTGTCAGTGTCAGGAGCAGTTTCAGGAGCATTATCAGTATCAGCAGCAGTGTCTGTGTCAGTAGCAGTGTCAGGAGCAGTGTCAGTGTGAAGAGCAGTCTGAGGAGCAGTGTCAGTGACAGGAGCAGTGTCAGTGTCAGTGTCACTGTCATCAGCAGTGTCAGCGTCAGTGTCAGGAGCACTGTCTGGAGCATTGTCAGGATCAGCAGCAGCGTCAGTGTCAGGAGCAGTGGTAGCAGCAGTGACAGTGTCAGGAGCAGTGTCAGGTGCAGTGTCAGGAGCAGTGTCAGTGTCAGGAGCAGTGTCAGTGTCAGGAGCAGTGACAGGAGCTGTGCCATGAGCAGTGTCAGTGTCAGGAGCAGTGTCTGGAGCAGTGTCAGGTGCAGTGTCAGGAGCAGGGTCAGTTTCAGGAGCTGTGTCAGGAGCAGTGTCATGGAGCAGTGTCAGTGTAGGGAGCAGTGTCAGGAGAAGTGTCACGAGCTGTGTCAGGAGCAGTGTCAGTGTCAGGAGCAGTTTCAGGAGCATTATCAGTATCAGCAGCAGTGTCTGTGTCAGTAGCAGTGTCAGGAGCAGTGTCAGTGTGAAGAGCAGTCTGAGGAGCAGTGTCAGTGGCAGGAGCAGTGTCAGTGTCAGTGTCACTGTCATCAGCAGTGTCAGCGTCAGTGTCAGGAGCACTGTCAGGAGCATTGTCAGGATCAGCAGCAGCGTCAGTGTCAGGAGCAGTGGTAGCAGCAGTGACAGTGTCAGGAGCAGTGTCAGGTGCAGTGTCAGGAGCTGTGTCAGTGTCAGGAGCAGTGCCAGGAGCAGTGCCGGTAGCAGCGTCAGTGTCAGGAGCAGTCTCAGGTGCAGTATCATTGTCAGGACCAGCGTGAGGAGCAGTGTCAGTGTCAGGAGCAGTGTGAGGACCAGTGTCAGTGTCAGGAGTTGTGTCAGGAGCAGTGTCAGGAGCATTGTCAGTGACAGTAGCTGTGTCTGGAGCAGTGTCAGGAGCATGGTCAGTGTCAGGAGCTGTGTCAGGAGCAGTGTCATGGAGCAGTGTCAGTGTCACGAGCAGTGTCAGGAGAAGTGTCAGGAGCCGTGTCAGGAGCAGTGTCAGGAGCAGTGTCAGTCTCAGGAGCCGTGTCAGCAGCACTGTCAGGATCAGCAGCAGTGTCTGTGTCAGGAGCAGTGTGAGGAGCAGTGTCAGTGTCTGGAGCAGTCTCAGGAGCAGTGTTAGGTTCAGGAGCAGTGTCAGTGTCAGGAGCTGTGTCTGGAGCAGTTTCAGGAGCAGTGTCAGTGAAAGTAGCTTTGTCACGAGCAGTGTCCGTTTCAGCAGCAGTGTTAGGTACAGTGGCAGGGGCAGTGTCAGTGTCAGGAGCAGTGTCAGGAGCAGTGTCAGGAGAAGTGTCAGTCTCAGGTGCAGTGTCAGGAGCATTGTCAGGATCAGCAGCAGTGTCTGTGTCTGGAGCAGTGTCATGAGCAGTGTCAGTGTCTGGAGCAGTGTCAGGAGCAGTGTTAGGTTCAGTAGCAGTGTCAGTGTCACGAGCAGTGTCAGGAGCAGTGTCAGGAGCAGTGTCAGGACCAGTGCCAGTGTCAGAAGCAGTCTCAGGCCAAGTGTCAGTTACAGGAGCAGTGTCAGTGTCAGGAGCAGTTTCAGTGTCAGGAGCAGTGACAGGAGCTGTGCCAGGAGCAGTGTCAGTGTGAGGAGCAGTGCCAGGAGCAGTGCCAGGAGCAGCATCAGTGTCAGGAGCAGTCTCAGGTGCAGTATCATTGTCAGGACCAGCGTGAGGAGCAGTGTCAGTGTCAGGAGCAGTGTGAGGACCAGTGTCAGTGTCAGGAGTTGTGTCAGGAGCAGTGGCAGGAGCAGTGTCAGTGACAGTAGCTGTGTCTGGAGCAGTGTCAGTGTCTGGAGCAGTGTCAGGTGCAGTGTCAGGAGCAGGGTCAGTGTCAGGAGCTGTGTCAGGAGCAGTGTCATGGAGCAGTGTCAGTGTCACGAGCAGTGTCAGGAGAAGTGTCAGGAGCCGTGTCAGAAGAAGTGTCAGGAGCAGTGTCAGTCTCAGGAGCCGTGTCAGCAGCACTGACAGGATCAGCAGCAGTGTCTGTGTCAGGAGCAGTGTGAGGAGCAGTGTCAGTGTCTGGAGCAGTCTCAGGAGCAGTGTTAGGTTCAGGAGCAGTGTCAGTGTCAGGAGCTGTGTCTGGAGCAGTTTCAGGAGCAGTGTCAGTGAAAGTAGCTTTGTCACGAGCAGTGTCCGTTTCAGCAGCAGTGTTAGGAACAGCGGCAGGGGCAGTGTCAGTGTAAGGAGCAGTGTCAGGAGCAGTGTCAGGAGCAGTGTCAGTCTCAGGTGCAGTGTCAGGAGCCTTGTCAGGATCAGCAGCAGTGTCTGTGTCTGGAGCAGTGTCATGAGCAGTGTCAGTGTCTGGAGCAGTGTCAGGAGCAGTGTTAGGTTCAGTAGCAGTGTCTGTGTCAGGAGCAGTGTCAGGAGCAGTGTCAGGACCAGTGCCAGTGTCAGAAGCAGTCTCAGGCCAAGTGTCAGTTACAGGAGCAGTGTCAGTGTCAGGATCAGTGTCAGTGTCTGTGCCGGGAGCAGTGACTGTGTCAGTGTCACTGTCATGAGCAGTGTCAGTGTCAGTACCAGGAGCGGTGCCTGTGTCAGGAGCAATGTCAGTGTCAGTACCAGGAGCAGTGCCTGTGTCAGGAGCAGTTTCAGGAGCAGTGTCAGGAGCAGTGCCAGGAGCAGTGTCAGAGTCAGTATCAGGAGCACCGTCAGTGCCAGGAGCAGTGCAGAGGACCAGTGTCGGTGTCAGGAGCAGTGTCAGTCTCAGGTGCAGTGTCAGGAGCCTTGTCAGGATCAGCAGCAGTGTCTGTGTCTGGAGCAGTGTCATGAGCAGTGTCAGTGTCTGGAGCAGTGTCAGGAGCAGTGTTAGGTTCAGTAGCAGTGTCTGTGTCAGGAGCAGTGTCAGGAGCAGTGTCAGGACCAGTGCCAGTGTCAGAAGCAGTCTCAGGCCAAGTGTCAGTTACAGGAGCAGTGTCAGTGTCAGGATCAGTGTCAGTGTCTGTGCCGGGAGCAGTGACTGTGTCAGTGTCACTGTCATGAGCAGTGTCAGTGTCAGTACCAGGAGCGGTGCCTGTGGCAGGGGCAGTGTCAGTGTCAGGTGCAGTGTCAGGAGCAGTGTCAGTGTCAGGAGCAGTGTCAGTGTCAGGAGCAGTAACAGGAGCTGTGCCATGAGCAGTGTCAGTGTCAGGAGCAGTGTCAGGAGCAGTGTCAGGAGCAGTGTCAGGAGCAGGGTCAGTTTCAGGAGCAGTGTCAGTATCAGGAGCAGTGACAGCAGCTGTGCCATGAGCAGTGTCAGTGTCAGGAGCAGTGTCTGGAGCAGTGTCAGGAGCAGTGTCAGGAGCAGGGTCAGTTTCAGGAGCTGTGTCAGGAGCAGTGTCATGGAGCAGTGTCAGTGTAGGGAGCAGTGTCAGGAGAAGTGTCACGAGCTGTGTCAGGAGCAGTGTCAGTGTCAGGAGCAGTTTCAGGAGCATTATCAGTATCAGCAGCTGTGTCTGTGTCAGTAGCAGTGTCAGGAGCAGTGTCAGTGTGAAGAGCAGTCTGAGGAGCAGTGTCAGTGACAGGAGCAGTGTCAGTGTCAGTGTCACTGTCATCAGCAGTGTCAGCGTCAGTGTCAGGAGCACTGTCAGGAGCATTGTCAGGATCAGCAGCAGCGTCAGTGTCAGGAGCAGTGGTAGCAGCAGTGACAGTGTCAGGAGCAGTGTCAGGAGCCGTGTCAGGAGCAGTGTCAGGAGCAGTGTCAGTCTCAGGAGCCGTGTCAGCAGCACTGACAGGATAAGCAGCAGTGTCTGTGTCAGGAGCAGTGTGAGGAGCAGTGTCAGTGTCTGGAGCAGTCTCAGGAGCAGTGTTAGGTTCAGGAGCAGTGTCAGTGTCAGGAGCTGTGTCTGGAGCAGTTTCAGGAGCAGTGTCAGTGAAAGTAGCTTTGTCACGAGCAGTGTCCGTTTCAGCAGCAGTGTTAGGAACAGTGGCAGGGGCAGCGTCAGTGTCAGGAGCAGTGTCAGGAGCAGTGTCAGGAGCAGTGTCAGTCTCAGGTGCAGTGTCAGGAGCATTGTCAGGATCAGCAGCAGTGTCTGTGTCTGAAGCAGTTTCATGAGCAGTGTCAGTGTCTGTGCCGGGAGCAGTGACTGTGTCAGTGTCACTGTCATGAGCAGTGTCAGTGTCAGTACCAGGAGCGGTGCCTGTGTCAGGAGCAGTGTCAATGTCAGTACCAGGAGCAGTGCCTGTGTCAGGAGCAGTTTCAGGAGCCGTGTCAGGAGCAGTGCCAGGAGCAGTGTCAGAGTCAGTATCAGGAGCAGCGTCAGTGTCAGGAGCAGTGCCAGGACCAGTGTCAGTGTCAGGAGCAGTGTCAGGAGCAGTGTCAGTGTCAGGAGCAGTGTCAGTGTCAGGAGCAGTGACAGGAGCTGTGCCATGAGCAGTGTCAGTGTCGGGAGCAGTGTCAGGAGCAGTGTCAGGAGCAGTGTCAGGAGCAGGGTCAGTTTCAGGAGCAGTGCCAGTGTCAGGAGCAGTGCCAGGAGCAGTGTCAGAGTCAGTATCAGGAGCAGCGTCAGTGTCAGGAGCAGTGCCAGGACCAGTGTCAGTGTCAGGAGCAGTGTCAGGAGCAGTGTCAGTGTCTGAAGCTGTGTCAGGAGCAGGGTCAGTGTCAGGATCAGTGACGGGGGCAGTGCCAGTGTCAGTTGCAGTGTCTGGAGCAGCGTCAGGAGCAGTGACAGTGCCAGGAGCAGTGTCAGTGTCAGTACCAGGTGCAGTGTCTGTGTCAGGACCAGCGGCAATGTCAGGAGCAATGTCAGGAGCAGTTTCAGGACCAGGAAGTGCCAGGAGCAGTCTCAGGACAAGTGTCAGACACAGGAGCAGTGTCAGTGTCTGTGACGTGAGCAGTGTCAGTGTCAGTGTTACAGTCATGAGCAGTGTGAGCGTCAGTGTCAGGAGCAGTGTCAGGAGCAGTGTCAGTGTCAGGAGCAGTGTCAGGAGCAGTGTCAGGAGCAGTGACAGGAGCAGTGGCAGGAGCAGTGTCGGTGTCAGGAGCAGTGTCAGGAGCAGTGTCAGGAGCAGTGACAGTGTCAGGAGCAGTGCCAGGAGCAGTGTCAGTGTCAGGAGCAGTGTCAGGATCAGTGTCAGTGTCAGGAGCAGCATCAGGCGCATGCTCAGGATCAGCAGCTGTGTCAGTGACAGCAGCAGTGTCAGGAGCTGTTCGAGGAGCAGTGTCAGTTTCAGGAGCAGTGTCACAAACAGTGTCAGTGTCAGCAGCAGTGTCAGGAGCAGTGTCAGTATCAGTAGCAGTGTCTGTGTCAGGAGCAGTGTCAGGTGCATTGTCAGTATCAGCAGCAGTGTCTGTGTCAGGAGCAGCGTTAGTGTCATGAGCAGTTTGAGGTGTAGTGTCAGTGTCAGGAGCAGTGTCAGTGTCTGGAGCTGTGTCAGGAGCAGTGTCAGTGTCAGGAGGGGTGTCTGGAGCAGTGTCAGGAGCAGTGTCAGTGTCAGGAGCAGCGTCAGTAGCAGTGAGAGTGTCAGTATCAGGAGCAGTGTCAGTTTCAGGAGCAGTGTCAGGAGCAGTGACAGGAGCATTGTCAGTATCAGCAGAAGTGTCTGTGTCAGGAGCACAGTCAGGAGCAGTGTCAGTGTCAGGAGCTGTGTGAGGAGCTATGTCAGTGTCAGGACCATTGTCAGGAGCAGTGTCTGTGTCACGAGCTGTGTCAGGAGCAGTGTCAGGAGCAGTGTCAGTGTAAGGAGCAGTGTCAGGAGCAGTGTCAGTGTCAGAAGCAGTGTCAGGAGCAGTGTCATTGTCAGGAGCTGTGTCAGAAGTAGTTTCAGGAGCAGTGTCAGTGTCAGTGTCTGGAGCAGTGTCAGGAGCAGTGTCAGGTTCAGGAGCAGTGTCAGTGTCAGGAGCAGTGTAGGAGCAGTGTCAGTGTCACGAGCTGTGTGAGGAGCAGTGTCAGTGTCAGGAGCGTTGTCAGGAGTAGTGTCTGTGTCACGAGCAGTGTCAGGAGCAGCGTCAGGAGCAGTGGCAGTGTCAGTAGCAGTGTCAGCGTCAGTACCAGAAACAGTGCCTGTGTCAGGAGCAGTGTCAGTGTCAGTACCAGGTGCAGTGCCTGTGTCAGGAGCAGTGTCAGGAGCAGCGTCAGGAGCAGTGACAGGAGCTGTGTCAGTGTCAGCATCAGGAGCAGCGTCAGTGTCAGGAGCAGTTCCAGGAGCAGTGTCAGTGTCAGGAGGAGTGTCAGGAGCAGTTTGAGGTGTAGTGTCAGTGTCAGGGGCAGTGTCAGTGCCAGGAGCTGTGTCAGGAGCAGTGTCAGTGTCAGGAGGAGTGTCTGGAGCAGTGTCAGGGGCAGTGTCAGTGTCAGGAGCAGTGTCAGTAGCAGTGAGAGTGTCAGTATCAGGAGCAGTGTCAGAAGCAGTGACAGGAGCATTGACAGTATCAGCAGAAGTGTCTGTGTCAGGAGCAGTGTCAGGAGCAGTGTCAGTGTCAGAAGCTGTGTCAGGAGCAGGGTCAGTGTCAGGATCAGTGTCAGGGGCAGCGCCAGTGTCAGTTGCAGTGTCTGGAGCAGCGTCAGGAGCAGTGACAGTGTCAGGAGCAGTGTCAGTGTCAGTACCAGGTGCAGTGTCTGTGTCAGGACCAGCGGCAATGTCAGGAGCAATGTCAGGAGCAGTTTCAGGACCAGGAAGTGCCAGGAGCAGTCTCAGGACAAGTGTCAGACACAGGAGCAGTGTCAGTGTCTGTGACGGGAGCAGTGTCAGTGTCAGTGTTACAGTCATGAGCAGTGTGAGCGTCAGTGTCAGGAGCAGTGTCAGTGTCAGGAGCAGTGTCAGGAGCAGTGTCAGGAGCAGTGTCAGTGTCAGGAGCAGTGTCAGGAGCAGTGTCAGGAGCAGTGACAGGAGCAGTGGCAGGAGCAGTGTCGGTGTCAGGAGCAGTGTCAGGAGCAGTGTCAGGAGCAGTGACAGTGTCAGGAGCAGTGCCAGGAGCAGTGTCAGTGTCAGGAGCAGTGTCAGGATCAGTGTCAGTGTCAGGAGCAGCATCAGGCGCATGCTCAGGATCAGCAGCTGTGTCAGTGCAGCAGCAGTGTCAGGAGCTGTTCGAGGAGCAGTGTCAGTTTCAGGAGCAGTGTCACAAACAGTGTCAGTGTCAGCAGCAGTGTCAGGAGCAGTGTCAGTATCAGTTGCAGTGTCTGTGTCAGGAGCAGTGTCAGGTGCATTGTCAGTATCAGCAGCAGTGTCTGTGTCAGGAGCAGCGTTAGTGTCATGAGCAGTTTGAGGTGTAGTGTCAGTGTCAGGAGCAGTGTCAGTGTCTGGAGCTGTGTCAGGAGCAGTGTCAGTGTCAGGAGGGGTGTCTGGAGCAGTGTCAGGAGCAGTGTCAGTGTCAGGAGCAGCGTCAGTAGCAGTGAGAGTGTCAGTATCAGGAGCAGTGTCAGTTTCAGGAGCAGTGTCAGGAGCAGTGACAGGAGCATTGTCAGTATCAGCAGAAGTGTCTGTGTCAGGAGCACAGTCAGGAGCAGTGTCAGTGTCAGGAGCTGTGTGAGGAGCTATGTCAGTGTCAGGAGCATTGTCAGGAGCAGTGTCTGTGTCACGAGCTGTGTCAGGAGCAGTGTCAGGAGCAGTGTCAGTGTCAGGAGCAGTGTCAGGAGCAGTGTCAGTGTCAGAAGCAGTGTCAGGGGCAGTGTCATCGTCAGGAGCTGTGTCAGAAGTAGTTTCAGGAGCAGTGTCAGTGTCAGTGTCTGGAGCAGTGTCAGGAGCAGTGTCAGGTTCAGGAGCAGTGTCAGTGTCAGGAGCAGTGTAGGAGCAGTGTCAGTGTCACGAGCTGTGTGAGGAGCAGTGTCAGTGTCAGGAGCGCTGTCAGGAGTAGTGTCTGTGTCACGAGCAGTGTCAGGAGCAGTGCCAGGAGCAGTGCCATTGTCAGGAGCAGTGTCAGTGTGAGCAGCCGTGTCAGGATCAATGGCAGGAGCAGTGTCACCGTCACGAGCTGTGTCAGGAGCAGTGTCAGTGTCTGGAACAACGTCACGAGCAGTGTCAGTAGCAGTGTCAGGAGCTTTGTCAGGATCAGCAGCAGTGTCAGTGTCAGGAGCAGTGGTAGCAGCAGTGACAGTGTCAGGAGCAGTGTCAGTGTCAGGAGCGGTGACAGGAGCTGTGCCATGAGCAGTGTGAGTGTCAGGAGCAGTGTCAGGAGCAGTGTCAGGAGCAGTGTCAGTGGCAGAAGCTGTGCCAGGAGCAGTGTCAGAGTCAGTATCAGGAGCAGCGTTAGTGTCAGGAGCAGTGCCAGGAGCAGTGTCAGTGTCAGGAGCAGTGTCAGGAGCAGTGTCAGTGTCAGAAGCTGTGTCAGGAGCAGGGCCAGTGTCAGGATCAGTGACGGGGGCAGTGCCAGTGTCAGTTGCAGTGTCTGGAGCAGCGTCAGGAGCAGTGACAGTGTCAGGAGCAGTGTCAGTGTCAGTACCAGGTGCAGTGTCTGTGTCAGGACCAGCGGCAATATCAGGAGCAATGTCAGGAGCAGTTTCAGGACCAGCAAGTGCCAGGAGCTGTCTCAGGACAAGTGTCAGACACAGGAGCAGTGTCAGTGCCTGTGACGGGAGCAGTGTCAGTGTCAGTGTCACAGTCATGAGCAGTGTGAGCGTCAGTGTCAGTAGCAGTGTCAGGAGCATTGTCAGGATCAGCAGCAGTGTCAGTGTCAGGAGCAGTGTCAGGAGCATTGTCAGTGTCAGGAGCAGTGTCAGGAGCAGTGTCAGGAGCAGTGTCAGTGTCAGGAGCAGTGTCAGGAGCAGTGTCAGGAGCAGTGACAGGAGCAGTGGCAGGAGCAGTGTCGGTGTCAGGAGCAGTGTCAGGAGCAGTGTCAGGAGCAGTGCCAGTGTCAGGAGCAGTGCCAGGAGCAGTGTCAGTGACAGGAGCAGTGTCAGGATCAGTGTCAGTGTCAGGAGCAGCATCAGGTGCATGCTCAGGATCAGCAGCTGTGTCAGTGTCAGCAGCAGTGTCAGGAGCTGTTCGAGGAGCAGTGTCAGTTCCAGGAGCAGTGTCACAAACAGTGTCAGTGTCAGCAGCAGTGCCAGGAGCAGTGTCAGGAGCAGTGTCAGTGTCAGGAGCATTGTCAGGACCAGTGCCAGTGTCAGGAGCAGTGGCAGTGTGAGCAGCAGTGTCAGGAACAGTGGCAGGAGCAGTGTCAGTGTCACGAGCTGTCTCAGGAGCAGTGTCAGTGTCTGGAGCAATGTCGCGAGCAGTGTCAGGAGCAGTGTCAGTGTCAGTAGCAGTGTGAGTGTCAGGAGCAGCGTGAGGAGCAGTGTCAGTGTCAGGAGCTGTGTGAGGATCAGTGTCTGTTTCAGGAGCAGTGTCAGGACCAGTGTCAATGCCTGGAGCAGTGTCAGGTGCAGTGTCAGTTTTCAGGAGCAGTGTCAGGAGCAGTGTCAGTGTCAGGAGCAGTGTGAGGAGCCGTGCCAGTGTCAGTTGCATTGTCTGAAACAGCGTCAGGAGCAGTGTCAGTGTCAGGATCCGTGTCAGTGTCAGTGTCAGTAGCAGTGTCAGGAGAATTCTCAGGATCAGCAGCAGTGTCAGCGTCAGGGGCAGTGTCAGGAGCAGTGTCAGGTACAGGAGCTATTTCAGGAGTTGTGTCAGGTGCAGTATCAGTGTCAGTGTCTGGAGCATTGTCAAGAGCATTGCCAGGATCAGCAGCAGTGTGAGTGTCAGGAGCAGTGTCAGTAGCAGTGAGAGTGTCAGTATCAGGAGCAGTGTCAGTTTCAGGAGCAGTGTCAGAAGCAGTGTCAGGAGCATTGTCAGTATCAGCAGCAGTGTCTGTGTCAGGAGCAGTGTCAGGAGCAGTGTCAGTGTCAGGAGCAGTGTCAGTGTCAGTGTCAGGAGCTGTGTCAGGAGCTGTGTCAGGAGCAGTGTCAGTGTCAGAAGCAGTGTCAGGAGCAGTGTCATCGTCAGGAGCTGTGTCAGGAGCAGTGTCAGTGTGAAGAGTAGTCTGAGGAGCAGTGTCAGTGACAGGAGCATTGTCAGTGTCAGTGTCACTGTCATCAGCAGTGTCAACGTCAGTGTCAGGAGCACTGACAGGAGCATTGTCAGGATCAGCAGCAGCGTCAGCGTCAGGAGCAGTGGTAGCAGCAGTGACAGTGTCAGGAGCAGTGTCAGGTGCAGTGTCAGGAGCAGTGTCAGTGTCAGGAGCAGTGTCAGTGTCAGGAGCAGTGACAGGAGCTGTGCCATGAGCAGTGTCAGTGTCAGGAGCAGTGTCAGGAGCAGTGTCAGGAGCTGTGTCAGGAGCAGGGTCAGTTTCAGGAGCAGTGTCAGTGTCAGGAGCAGTGACAGGAGCTGTGCCATGAGCAGTGTCAGTGTCAGGAGCAGTGTCTGGAGCAGTGTCAGGAGCAGTGTCAGGAGCAGGGTCAGTTTCAGGAGCTGTGTCAGTGTCAGGAGCAGTGACAGGAGCTGTGCCATGAGCAGTGTCAGTGTCAGGAGCAGTGTCTGGAGCAGTGTCAGGAGCAGTGTCAGGAGCAGGGTCAGTTTCAGGAGCTGCGTCAGGTGCAGTGTCATGGAGCAGTGTCAGTGTAGGGAGCAGTGACAGGAGAAGTGTCACGAGCTGTGTCAGGAGCAGTGTCAGTGTCAGGAGCAGTTTCAGGAGCATTATCAGTATCAGCAGCAGTGTCTGTGTCAGTAGCAGTGTCAGGAGCAGTGTCAGTGTGAAGAGCAGTCTGAGGAGCAGTGTCAGTGACAGGAGCAGTGTCAGTGTCAGTGTCACTGTCATCAGCAGTGTCAGCGTCAGTGTCAGGAGCACTGTCTGGAGCATTGTCAGGATCAGCAGCAGCGTCAGTGTCAGGAGCAGTGGTAGCAGCAGTGACAGTGTCAGGAGCAGTGTCAGGTGCAGTGTCAGGAGCAGTGTCAGTGTCAGGAGCAGTGTCAGTGTCAGGAGCAGTGACAGGAGCTGTGCCATGAGCAGTGTCAGTGTCAGGAGCAGTGTCAGGAGCAGTGTCAGGAGCAGTGTCAGTGGCAGGAGCTGTGCCAGGAGCAGTGTCAGTGTCAGGAGCAGTGTCAGGAGCAGTGCCAGCGTCAGGAGCAGTGTCAGTGTCAGTGTCAGGAGCTGTGTCAGGAGCTGTGTCAGGAGCAGTGTCAATGTCAGAAGCAGTGTCAGGAGCAGTGTCATCGTCAGTAGCTGTGTCAGAAGTAGTTTCAGGAGCAGTGTCAGTGTCTGGAGCAGTGTCAGGTTCAGGAGCAGTGTCAGTGTCAGGAGTTGTGTCAGGAGCAGTGTCAGGAGCAGTGTCAGTGACAGTAGCTGTGTCAGGAGCAGTGTCAGTGTCTGGAGCAGTGTCAGGAGCAGTGTCAGGAGCAGGGTCAGATTCAGGAGCTGTGTCAGGAGCAGTGTCATGGAGCAGTGTCAGTGTAGGGAGCAGTGTCAGGAGAAGCGTCACGAGCTGTTTCAGGAGCAGTGTCAGTGTCAGGAGCAGTTTCAGGAGCATTATCAGTATCAGCAGCAGCGTCAGTGTCAGGAGCAGTGGTAGCAGCAGTGACAGTGTCAGGAGCAGTGTCAGGTGCAGTGTCAGGAGCAGTGTCAGTGTCAGTAGCAGTGTCAGTGTCAGGAGCAGTGACAGGAGCTGTGCCATGAGCAGTGTCAGTGTCAGGAGCAGTGTCAGGAGCAGTGTCAGGAGCTGTGTCAGGAGCAGGGACAGTTGCAGGAGCAGTGTCAGTGTCAGGAGCAGTGACAGGAGCTGTGCCATGAGCAGTGTCAGTGTCAGGAGCAGTGTCTGGAGCAGTGTCAGGTGCAGTGTCAGGAGCAGGGTCAGTTTCAGGAGCTGTGTCAGGAGCAGTGTCATGGAGCAGTGTCAGTGTAGGGAGCAGTGTCAGGAGAAGTGTCACGAGCTGTGTCAGGAGCAGTGTCAGTGTCAGGAGCAGTTTCAGGAGCATTATCAGTATCAGCAGCAGTGTCTGTGTCAGTAGCAGTGTCAGGAGCAGTGTCAGTGTGAAGAGCAGTCTGAGGAGCAGTGTCAGTGGCAGGAGCAGTGTCAGTGTCAGTGTCACTGTCATCAGCAGTGTCAGCGTCAGTGTCAGGAGCACTGTCAGGAGCATTGTCAGGATCAGCAGCAGCGTCAGTGTCAGGAGCAGTGGTAGCAGCAGTGACAGTGTCAGGAGCAGTGTCAGGTGCAGTGTCAGGAGCTGTGTCAGTGTCAGGAGCAGTGCCAGGAGCAGTGCCGGTAGCAGCGTCAGTGTCAGGAGCAGTCTCAGGTGCAGTATCATTGTCAGGAACAGCGTGAGGAGCAGTGTCAGTGTCAGGAGCAGTGTGAGGACCAGTGTCAGTGTCAGGAGTTGTGTCAGGAGCAGTGTCAGGAGCATTGTCAGTGACAGTAGCTGTGTCTGGAGCAGTGTCAGGAGCAGGGTCAGTGTCAGGAGCTGTGTCAGGAGCAGTGTCATGGAGCAGTGTCAGTGTCACGAGCAGTGTCAGGAGAAGTGTCAGGAGCCGTGTCAGGAGCAGTGTCAGGAGCAGTGTCAGTCTCAGGAGCCGTGTCAGCAGCACTGTCAGGATCAGCAGCAGTGTCTGTGTCAGGAGCAGTGTGAGGAGCAGTGTCAGTGTCTGGAGCAGTCTCAGGAGCAGTGTTAGGTTCAGGAGCAGTGTCAGTGTCAGGAGCTGTGTCAGGAGCAGTTTCAGGAGCAGTGTCAGTGAAAGTAGCTTTGTCACGAGCAGTGTCCGTTTCAGCAGCAGTGTTAGGTACAGTGGCAGGGGCAGTGTCAGTGTCAGGAGCAGTGTCAGGAGCAGTGTCAGGAGAAGTGTCAGTCTCAGGTGCAGTGTCAGGAGCATTGTCAGGATCAGCAGCAGTGTCTGTGTCTGGAGCAGTGTCAGTAGCAGTGTCAGTGTCACGAGCAGTGTCAGGAGCAGTGTCAGGAGCAGTGTCAGGACCAGTGCCAGTGTCAGAAGCAGTCTCAGGCCAAGTGTCAGTTACAGGAGCAGTGTCAGTGTCAGGAGCAGTTTCAGTGTCAGGAGCAGTGACAGGAGCTGTGCCAGGAGCAGTGTCAGTGTGAGGAGCAGTGCCAGGAGCAGTGCCAGGAGCAGCATCAGTGTCAGGAGCAGTCTCAGGTGCAGTATCATTGTCAGGACCAGCGTGAGGAGCAGTGTCAGTGTCAGGAGCAGTGTGAGGACCAGTGTCAGTGTCAGGAGTTGTGTCAGCAGCAGTGGCAGGAGCAGTGTCAGTGACAGTAGCTGTGTCTGGAGCAGTGTCAGTGTCTGGAGCAGTGTCAGGTGCAGTGTCAGGAGCAGGGTCAGTGTCAGGAGCTGTGTCAGGAGCAGTGTCATGGAGCAGTGTCAGTGTCACGAGCAGTGTCAGGAGAAGTGTCAGGAGCCGTGTCAGGAGAAGTGTCAGGTGCAGTGTCAGTCTCAGGAGCCGTGTCAGCAGCACTGACAGGATCAGCAGCAGTGTCTGTGTCAGGAGCAGTGTGAGGAGCAGTGTCAGTGTCTGGAGCAGTCTCAGGAGCAGTGTTAGGTTCAGGAGCAGTGTCAGTGTCAGGAGCTGTGTCTGGAGCAGTTTCAGGAGCAGTGTCAGTGAAAGTAGCTTTGTCACGAGCAGTGTCCGTTTCAGCAGCAGTGTTAGGAACAGCGGCAGGGGCAGTGTCAGTGTAAGGAGCAGTGTCAGGAGCAGTGTCAGGAGCAGTGTCAGTCTCAGGTGCAGTGTCAGGAGCCTTGTCAGGATCAGCAGCAGTGTCTGTGTCTGGAGCAGTGTCATGAGCAGTGTCAGTGTCTGGAGCAGTGTCAGGAGCAGTGTTAGGTTCAGTAGCAGTGTCTGTGTCAGGAGCAGTGTCAGGAGCAGTGTCAGGACCAGTGCCAGTGTCAGAAGCAGTCTCAGGCCAAGTGTCAGTTACAGGAGCAGTGTCAGTGTCAGGATCAGTGTCAGTGTCTGTGCCGGGAGCAGTGACTGTGTCAGTGTCACTGTCATGAGCAGTGTCAGTGTCAGTACCAGGAGCGGTGCCTGTGTCAGGAGCAATGTCAGTGTCAGTACCAGGAGCAGTGCCTGTGTCAGGAGCAGTTTCAGGAGCAGTGTCAGGAGCAGTGCCAGGAGCAGTGTCAGAGTCAGTATCAGGAGCACCGTCAGTGCCAGGAGCAGTGCAGAGGACCAGTGTCGGTGTCAGGAGCAGTGTCAGTCTCAGGTGCAGTGTCAGGAGCCTTGTCAGGATCAGCAGCAGTGTCTGTGTCTGGAGCAGTGTCATGAGCAGTGTCAGTGTCTGGAGCAGTGTCAGGAGCAGTGTTAGGTTCAGTAGCAGTGTCTGTGTCAGGAGCAGTGTCAGGAGCAGTGTCAGGACCAGTGCCAGTGTCAGAAGCAGTCTCAGGCCAAGTGTCAGTTACAGGAGCAGTGTCAGTGTCAGGATCAGTGTCAGTGTCTGTGCCGGGAGCAGTGACTGTGTCAGTGTCACTGTCATGAGCAGTGTCAGTGTCAGTACCAGGAGCGGTGCCTGTGGCAGGGGCAGTGTCAGTGTCAGGTGCAGTGTCAGGAGCAGTGTCAGTGTCAGGAGCAGTGTCAGTGTCAGGAGCAGTAACAGGAGCTGTGCCATGAGCAGTGTCAGTGTCAGGAGCAGTGTCAGGAGCAGTGTCAGGAGCAGTGTCAGGAGCAGGGTCAGTTTCAGGAGCAGTGTCAGTATCAGGAGCAGTGACAGCAGCTGTGCCATGAGCAGTGTCAGTGTCAGGAGCAGTGTCTGGAGCAGTGTCAGGAGCAGTGTCAGGAGCAGGGTCAGTTTCAGGAGCTGTGTCAGGAGCAGTGTCATGGAGCAGTGTCAGTGTAGGGAGCAGTGTCAGGAGAAGTGTCACGAGCTGTGTCAGGAGCAGTGTCAGTGTCAGGAGCAGTTTCAGGAGCATTATCAGTATCAGCAGCTGTGTCTGTGTCAGTAGCAGTGTCAGGAGCAGTGTCAGTGTGAAGAGCAGCCTGAGGAGCAGTGTCAGTGACAGGAGCAGTGTCAGTGTCAGTGTCACTGTCATCAGCGGTGTCAGCGTCAGTGTCAGGAGCACTGTCAGGAGCATTGTCAGGATCAGCAGCAGCGTCAGTGTCAGGAGCAGTGGTAGCAGCAGTGACAGTGTCAGGAGCAGTGTCAGGAGCCGTGTCAGGAGCAGTGTCAGGAGCAGTGTCAGTCTCAGGAGCCGTGTCAGCAGCACTGACAGGATCAGCAGCAGTGTCTGTGTCAGGAGCAGTGTGAGGAGCAGTGTCAGTGTCTGGAGCAGTCTCAGGAGCAGTGTTAGGTTCAGGAGCAGTGTCAGTGTCAGGAGCTGTGTCTGGAGCAGTTTCAGGAGCAGTGTCAGTGAAAGTAGCTTTGTCACGAGCAGTGTCCGTTTCAGCAGCAGTGTTAGGAACAGTGGCAGGGGCAGCGTCAGTGTCAGGAGCAGTGTCAGGAGCAGTGTCAGGAGCAGTGTCAGTCTCAGGTGCAGTGTCAGGAGCATTGTCAGGATCAGCAGCAGTGTCTGTGTCTGAAGCAGTTTCATGAGCAGTGTCAGTGTCTGTGCCGGGAGCAGTGACTGTGTCAGTGTCACTGTCATGAGCAGTGTCAGTGTCAGTACCAGGAGCGGTGCCTGTGTCAGGAGCAGTGTCAATGTCAGTACCAGGAGCAGTGCCTGTGTCAGGAGCAGTTTCAGGAGCCGTGTCAGGAGCAGTGCCAGGAGCAGTGTCAGAGTCAGTATCAGGAGCAGCGTCAGTGTCAGGAGCAGTGCCAGGACCAGTGTCAGTGTCAGGAGCAGTGTCAGGAGCAGTGTCAGTGTCAGGAGCAGTGTCAGTGTCAGGAGCAGTGACAGGAGCTGTGCCATGAGCAGTGTCAGTGTCGGGAGCAGTGTCAGGAGCAGTGTCAGGAGCAGTGTCAGGAGCAGGGTCAGTTTCAGGAGCAGTGCCAGTGTCAGGAGCAGTGCCAGGAGCAGTGTCAGAGTCAGTATCAGGAGCAGCGTCAGTGTCAGGAGCAGTGCCAGGACCAGTGTCAGTGTCAGGAGCAGTGTCAGGAGCAGTGTCAGTGTCTGAAGCTGTGTCAGGAGCAGGGTCAGTGTCAGGATCAGTGACGGGGGCAGTGCCAGTGTCAGTTGCAGTGTCTGGAGCAGCGTCAGGAGCAGTGACAGTGCCAGGAGCAGTGTCAGTGTCAGTACCAGGTGCAGTGTCTGTGTCAGGACCAGCGGCAATGTCAGGAGCAATGTCAGGAGCAGTTTCAGGACCAGGAAGTGCCAGGAGCAGTCTCAGGACAAGTGTCAGACACAGGAGCAGTGTCAGTGTCTGTGACGTGAGCAGTGTCAGTGTCAGTGTTACAGTCATGAGCAGTGTGAGCGTCAGTGTCAGGAGCAGTGTCAGGAGCAGTGTCAGTGTCAGGAGCAGTGTCAGGAGCAGTGTCAGGAGCAGTGACAGGAGCAGTGGCAGGAGCAGTGTCGGTGTCAGGAGCAGTGTCAGGAGCAGTGTCAGGAGCAGTGACAGTGTCAGGAGCAGTGCCAGGAGCAGTGTCAGTGTCAGGAGCAGTGTCAGGATCAGTGTCAGTGTCAGGAGCAGCATCAGGCGCATGCTCAGGATCAGCAGCTGTGTCAGTGACAGCAGCAGTGTCAGGAGCTGTTCGAGGAGCAGTGTCAGTTTCAGGAGCAGTGTCACAAACAGTGTCAGTGTCAGCAGCAGTGTCAGGAGCAGTGTCAGTATCAGTAGCAGTGTCTGTGTCAGGAGCAGTGTCAGGTGCATTGTCAGTATCAGCAGCAGTGTCTGTGTCAGGAGCAGCGTTAGTGTCATGAGCAGTTTGAGGTGTAGTGTCAGTGTCAGGAGCAGTGTCAGTGTCTGGAGCTGTGTCAGGAGCAGTGTCAGTGTCAGGAGGGGTGTCTGGAGCAGTGTCAGGAGCAGTGTCAGTGTCAGGAGCAGCGTCAGTAGCAGTGAGAGTGTCAGTATCAGGAGCAGTGTCAGTTTCAGGAGCAGTGTCAGGAGCAGTGACAGGAGCATTGTCAGTATCAGCAGAAGTGTCTGTGTCAGGAGCACAGTCAGGAGCAGTGTCAGTGTCAGGAGCTGTGTGAGGAGCTATGTCAGTGTCAGGACCATTGTCAGGAGCAGTGTCTGTGTCACGAGCTGTGTCAGGAGCAGTGTCAGGAGCAGTGTCAGTGTAAGGAGCAGTGTCAGGAGCAGTGTCAGTGTCAGAAGCAGTGTCAGGAGCAGTGTCATTGTCAGGAGCTGTGTCAGAAGTAGTTTCAGGAGCAGTGTCAGTGTCAGTGTCTGGAGCAGTGTCAGGAGCAGTGTCAGGTTCAGGAGCAGTGTCAGTGTCAGGAGCAGTGTAGGAGCAGTGTCAGTGTCACGAGCTGTGTGAGGAGCAGTGTCAGTGTCAGGAGCGTTGTCAGGAGTAGTGTCTGTGTCACGAGCAGTGTCAGGAGCAGCGTCAGGAGCAGTGGCAGTGTCAGTAGCAGTGTCAGCGTCAGTACCAGAAACAGTGCCTGTGTCAGGAGCAGTGTCAGTGTCAGTACCAGGTGCAGTGCCTGTGTCAGGAGCAGTGTCAGGAGCAGCGTCAGGAGCAGTGACAGGAGCTGTGTCAGTGTCAGCATCAGGAGCAGCGTCAGTGTCAGGAGCAGTTCCAGGAGCAGTGTCAGTGTCAGGAGGAGTGTCAGGAGCAGTTTGAGGTGTAGTGTCAGTGTCAGGATCAGTGTCAGGGGCAGTGCCAGTGTCAGTTGCAGTGTCTGGAGCAGCGTCAGGAGCAGTGACAGTGTCAGGAGCAGTGTCAGTGTCAGTACCAGGTGCAGTGTCTGTGTCAGGACCAGCGGCAATGTCAGGAGCAATGTCAGGAGCAGTTTCAGGACCAGGAAGTGCCAGGAGCAGTCTCAGGACAAGTGTCAGACACAGGAGCAGTGTCAGTGTCTGTGACGGGAGCAGTGTCAGTGTCAGTGTTACAGTCATGAGCAGTGTGAGCGTCAGTGTCAGGAGCAGTGTCAGTGTCAGGAGCAGTGTCAGGAGCAGTGTCAGGAGCAGTGTCAGTGTCAGGAGCAGTGTCAGGAGCAGTGTCAGGAGCAGTGACAGGAGCAGTGGCAGGAGCAGTGTCGGTGTCAGGAGCAGTGTCAGGAGCAGTGTCAGGAGCAGTGACAGTGTCAGGAGCAGTGCCAGGAGCAGTGTCAGTGTCTGGAGCTGTGTCAGGAGCAGTGTCAGTGTCAGGAGGGGTGTCTGGAGCAGTGTCAGGAGCAGTGTCAGTGTCAGGAGCAGCGTCAGTAGCAGTGAGAGTGTCAGTATCAGGAGCAGTGTCAGTTTCAGGAGCAGTGTCAGGAGCAGTGACAGGAGCATTGTCAGTATCAGCAGAAGTGTCTGTGTCAGGAGCACAGTCAGGAGCAGTGTCAGTGTCAGGAGCTGTGTGAGGAGCTATGTCAGTGTCAGGAGCATTGTCAGGAGCAGTGTCTGTGTCACGAGCTGTGTCAGGAGCAGTGTCAGGAGCAGTGTCAGTGTCAGGAGCAGTGTCAGGAGCAGTGTCAGTGTCAGAAGCAGTGTCAGGGGCAGTGTCATCGTCAGGAGCTGTGTCAGAAGTAGTTTCAGGAGCAGTGTCAGTGTCAGTGTCTGGAGCAGTGTCAGGAGCAGTGTCAGGTTCAGGAGCAGTGTCAGTGTCAGGAGCAGTGTAGGAGCAGTGTCAGTGTCACGAGCTGTGTGAGGAGCAGTGTCAGTGTCAGGAGCGTTGTCAGGAGTAGTGTCTGTGTCACGAGCAGTGTCAGGAGCAGTGCCAGGAGCAGTGCCATTGTCAGGAGCAGTGTCAGTGTGAGCAGCCGTGTCAGGATCAATGGCAGGAGCAGTGTCACCGTCACGAGCTGTGTCAGGAGCAGTGTCAGTGTCTGGAACAACGTCACGAGCAGTGTCAGTAGCAGTGTCAGGAGCTTTGTCAGGATCAGCAGCAGTGTCAGTGTCAGGAGCAGTGACAGGAGCTGTGCCATGAGCAGTGTCAGTGTCAGGAGCATTGTCTGGAGCAGTGTCAGGAGCAGTGTCAGGAGCAGGGTTAGTTTCAGGAGCTGTGTCAGGAGCAGTGTCATGGAGCAGTGTCAGTGTAGGGAGCAGTGTCAGGAGAAGTGTCACGAGCTGTGTCAGGAACAGTGTCAGTGTCAGGAGCAGTTTCAGGAGCATTATCAGTATCAGCAGCAGTGTCTGTGTCAGTAGCAGTGTCAGGAGCAGTGTCAGTGTGAAGAGCAGTCTGAGGAGCAGTGTCAGTGACAGGAGCAGTGTCAGTGTCAGTGTCACTGTCATCAGCAGTGTCAGCGTCGGTGTCAGGAGCACTGTCAGGAGCATTGTCAGTATCAGCAGCAGCGTCAGTGTCAGGAGCAGTGGTAGCAGCAGTGACAGTGTCAGGAGCAGTGTCAGTGTCAGGAGCGGTGACAGGAGCTGTGCCATGAGCAGTGTGAGTGTCAGGAGCAGTGTCAGGAGCAGTGTCAGGAGCAGTGTCAGTGGCAGAAGCTGTGCCAGGAGCAGTGTCAGAGTCAGTATCAGGAGCAGCGTTAGTGTCAGGAGCAGTGCCAGGAGCAGTGTCAGTGTCAGGAGCAGTGTCAGGAGCAGTGTCAGTGTCAGAAGCTGTGTCAGGAGCAGGGCCAGTGTCAGGATCAGTGACGGGGGCAGTGCCAGTGTCAGTTGCAGTGTCTGGAGCAGCGTCAGGAGCAGTGACAGTGTCAGGAGCAGTGTCAGTGTCAGTACCAGGTGCAGTGTCTGTGTCAGGACCAGCGGCAATATCAGGAGCAATGTCAGGAGCAGTTTCAGGACCAGCAAGTGCCAGGAGCTGTCTCAGGACAAGTGTCAGACACAGGAGCAGTGTCAGTGCCTGTGACGGGAGCAGTGTCAGTGTCAGTGTCACAGTCATGAGCAGTGTGAGCGTCAGTGTCAGTAGCAGTGTCAGGAGCATTGTCAGGATCAGCAGCAGTGTCAGTGTCAGGAGCAGTGTCAGGAGCATTGTCAGTGTCAGGAGCAGTGTCAGGAGCAGTGTCAGGAGCAGTGTCAGTGTCAGGAGCAGTGTCAGGAGCAGTGTCAGGAGCAGTGACAGGAGCAGTGGCAGGAGCAGTGTCGGTGTCAGGAGCAGTGTCAGGAGCAGTGTCAGGAGCAGTGCCAGTGTCAGGAGCAGTGCCAGGAGCAGTGTCAGTGACAGGAGCAGTGTCAGGATCAGTGTCAGTGTCAGGAGCAGCATCAGGTGCATGCTCAGGATCAGCAGCTGTGTCAGTGTCAGCAGCAGTGTCAGGAGCTGTTCGAGGAGCAGTGTCAGTTCCAGGAGCAGTGTCACAAACAGTGTCAGTGTCAGCAGCAGTGCCAGGAGCAGTGTCAGGAGCAGTGTCAGTGTCAGGAGCATTGTCAGGACCAGTGCCAGTGTCAGGAGCAGTGGCAGTGTGAGCAGCAGTGTCAGGAACAGTGGCAGGAGCAGTGTCAGTGTCACGAGCTGTCTCAGGAGCAGTGTCAGTGTCTGGAGCAATGTCGCGAGCAGTGTCAGGAGCAGTGTCAGTGTCAGTAGCAGTGTGAGTGTCAGGAGCAGCGTGAGGAGCAGTGTCAGTGTCAGGAGCTGTGTGAGGATCAGTGTCTGTTTCAGGAGCAGTGTCAGGACCAGTGTCAATGCCTGGAGCAGTGTCAGGTGCAGTGTCAGTTTTCAGGAGCAGTGTCAGGAGCAGTGTCAGTGTCAGGAGCAGTGTGAGGAGCCGTGCCAGTGTCAGTTGCATTGTCTGAAACAGCGTCAGGAGCAGTGTCAGTGTCAGGATCCGTGTCAGTGTCAGTGTCAGTAGCAGTGTCAGGAGAATTCTCAGGATCAGCAGCAGTGTCAGCGTCAGGGGCAGTGTCAGGAGCAGTGTCAGTTACAGGAGCTATTTCAGGAGTTGTGTCAGGTGCAGTATCAGTGTCAGTGTCTGGAGCATTGTCAAGAGCATTGCCAGGATCAGCAGCAGTGTGAGTGTCAGGAGCAGTGTCAGTAGCAGTGAGAGTGTCAGTATCAGGAGCAGTGTCAGTTTCAGGAGCAGTGTCAGAAGCAGTGTCAGGAGCATTGTCAGTATCAGCAGCAGTGTCTGTGTCAGGAGCAGTGTCAGTGTCAGTGTCAGGAGCTGTGTCAGGAGCTGTGTCAGGAGCAGTGTCAGTGTCAGAAGCAGTGTCAGGAGCAGTGTCATCGTCAGGAGCTGTGTCAGGAGCAGTGTCAGTGTGAAGAGCAGTCTGAGGAGCAGTGTCAGTGACAGGAGCAGTGTCAGTGTCAGTGTCACTGTCATCAGCAGTGTCAACGTCAGTGTCAGGAGCACTGACAGGAGCATTGTCAGGATCAGCAGCAGCGTCAGCGTCAGGAGCAGTGGTAGCAGCAGTGACAGTGTCAGGAGCAGTGTCAGGTGCAGTGTCAGGAGCAGTGTCAGTGTCAGGAGCAGTGTCAGTGTCAGGAGCAGTGTCAGTGTCAGGAGCAGTGACAGGAGCTGTGCCATGAGCAGTGTCAGTGTCAGGAGCAGTGTCAGGAGCAGTGTCAGGAGCTGTGTCAGGAGCAGGGTCAGTTTCAGGAGCAGTGTCAGTGTCAGGAGCAGTGACAGGAGCTGTGCCATGAGCAGTGTCAGTGTCAGGAGCAGTGTCTGGAGCAGTGTCAGGAGCAGTGTCAGGAGCAGGGTCAGTTTCAGGAGCTGTGTCAGTGTCAGGAGCAGTGACAGGAGCTGTGCCATGAGCAGTGTCAGTGTCAGGAGCAGTGTCTGGAGCAGTGTCAGGAGCAGTGTCAGGAGCAGGGTCAGTTTCAGGAGCTGTGTCAGGTGCAGTGTCATGGAGCAGTGTCAGTGTAGGGAGCAGTGACAGGAGAAGTGTCACGAGCTGTGTCAGGAGCAGTGTCAGTGTCAGGAGCAGTTTCAGGAGCATTATCAGTATCAGCAGCAGTGTCTGTGTCAGTAGCAGTGTCAGGAGCAGTATCAGTGTGAAGAGCAGTCTGAGGAGCAGTGTCAGTGACAGGGGCAGTGTCAGTGTCAGTGTCACTGTCATCAGCAGTGTCAGCGTCAGTGTCAGGAGCACTGTCTGGAGCATTGTCAGGATCAGCAGCAGCGTCAGTGTCAGGAGCAGTGGTAGCAGCAGTGACAGTGTCAGGAGCAGTGTCAGGTGCAGTGTCAGGAGCAGTGTCAGTGTCAGGAGCAGTGTCAGTGTCTGGAGCAGTGTCAGGAGCAGTGTCAGGAGCAGGGTCAGATTCAGGAGCTGTGTCAGGAGCAGTGTCATGGAGCAGTGTCAGTGTAGGGAGCAGTGTCAGGAGAAGCGTCACGAGCTGTTTCAGGAGCAGTGTCAGTGTCAGGAGCAGTTTCAGGAGCATTATCAGTATCAGCAGCAGCGTCAGTGTCAGGAGCAGTGGTAGCAGCAGTGACAGTGTCAGGAGCAGTGTCAGGTGCAGTGTCAGGAGCAGTGTCAGTGTCAGTAGCAGTGTCAGTGTCAGGAGCAGTGACAGGAGCTGTGCCATGAGCAGTGTCAGTGTCAGGAGCAGTGTCAGGAGCAGTGTCAGGAGCTGTGTCAGGAGCAGGGACAGTTGCAGGAGCAGTGTCAGTGTCAGGAGCAGTGACAGGAGCTGTGCCATGAGCAGTGTCAGTGTCAGGAGCAGTGTCTGGAGTAGTGTCAGGAGCAGTGTCAGGAGCAGGGTCAGTTTCAGGAGCTGTGTCAGGTGCAGTATCATGGAGCAGTGCCAGTGTAGGGAGCAGTGACAGGAGAAGTGTCACGGGCTGTGTCAGGAGCAGTGTCAGTGTCAGGAGCAGTTTCAGGAGCATTATCAGTATCAGCAGCAGTGTCTGTGTCAGTAGCAGTGTCAGGAGCAGTGTCAGTGTGAAGAGCAGTCTGAGGAGCAGTGTCAGTGACAGGAGCAGTGTCAGTGTCAGGAGCAGTGACAGGAGCTGTGCCATGAGCAGTGTCAGTCTCAGGAGCAGTGTCAGGAGCAGTGTCAGGTGCAGTGTCAGTGGCAGGAGCTGTGCCAGGAGCAGTGTCAGTGTCAGGAGCAGTGTCAGGAGCAGTGTCAGTGTCTGGAGCAGTGTCAGTGTCTGGAGCAGTGTCAGGATCAGTGTCAGGAGCAGGGTCAGTGTCAGGAGCTATGTCAGGAGCAGTGTCAGGAGCAGTGTCAGTGTGAATAGCAGTCTGAGGAGCAGTGTCAGTGACAGGAGCAGTGTCAGTGTCAGTGTCACTGTCATCAGCAGTGTCAGCGTCAGTGTCAGGAGCACTGTCAGGAGCATTGTCAGGATCAGCAGCAGCGTCAGTGTCAGGAGCAGTGGTAGCAGCAGTGACAGTGTGAGCAGCAGTGTCAGGAACAGTGGCAGGTGCAGTGTCAGTGTCACGAGCTGTCTCAGGAGCAGTGTCAGTGTCTGGAGCAATGTCGCGAGCAGTGTCAGGAGCAGTGTCAGTGTCAGTAGCAGTGTGAGTGTCAGGAGCAGCGTGAGGAGCAGTGTAAGTGTCAGGTGCTGTGTGAGGATCAGTGTCTGTTTCAGGAGCAGTGTCAGGACCAGTGTCAATGCCAGGAGCAGTGTCAGGTGCAGTGTCAGTGTCAGGAGCAGTGTCAGGAGCCGTGTCAGGAGCAGTGTCAGGAGCAGTGTCAGTCTCAGGAGCCGTGTCAGGAGCATTGTCAGTAGCAGTGTCTGTGTCACGAGCAGTGTCAGGAGCAGTGTCAGGAGCAGTGTCAGTGTCAGAAGCAGTGTCAGGAGCAGCGTCCGTTTCAGCAGCAGTGTTAGGAACAGTGGCAGGGGCAGTGTCAGTGTCAGGAGCAATGTCAGGAGCAGTGTCAGGAGCAGTGTCAGGAGCAGTGTCAGGAGCATTGTCAGTCTCAGGTGCAGTGTCAGGAGCATTGTCAGTATCAGTGTCAGTGTCTGGAGCAGTGTCAAGAGCATTGTCAGGATCAGCAGCAGTGTGTGTATCAGGAGCAGTGTCAGTAGCAGTGAGAGTGTCAGTATCAGGAGCAGTGTCAGTTTCAGGAGCAGTGTCAGAAGCAGTGTCAGGAGCATTGTCAGTATCAGCAGCAGTGTCTGTGTCAGGAGCAGTGTCAGGAGCAGTGTCAGGACCAGCGCCAATGTAAGGAGCAGTGTCAGGACCAGTGCCAGTGTGAGAAGCAGTCTCAGGACAAGTGTCAGTTACAGGAGCAGTGTCAGTGTCAGGATCAGTCTCAGTCTCTGTGCCGGGAGCAGTGTCAGTGTCAGAGTCACTGTCATGAGCAGTCTCAGTGTCAGTGTCAGGAGCAGTGTCAGTGTCAGTGTCAGGAGCTGTGTCAGGAGCTGTGTCAGGAGCAGTGTCAGTGTCAGAAGCAGTGTCAGGAGCAGTGTCCGTTTCAGCAGCAGTGTTAGGAACAGTGGCAGGGGCAGTGTCAGTGTCAGGAGCAATGTCAGGAGCAGTGTCAGGAGCAGTGTCAGGAGCAGTGTCAGGAGCATTGTCAGTCTCAGGTGCAGTGTCAGGAGCATTGTCAGTAGCAGTGTCTGTGTCACGAGCAGTGTCAGGAGCAGTGACAGGAGCTGTGTCAGTGTCAGGATCAGTGTCAGGACCAGTGCCATTTTCAGGAGCTGTGTCAGTGTGAGCAGCCGTGTCAGGAACAGTGGCAGGAGCAGTGTCACCGTCACGAGCTGTGTCAGGAGCAGTGTCAGTGTCTGGTGCAACGTCACGAGCAGTGTCAGTAGCAGTGTCAGGAGCTTTGTCAGGATCAGCAGCAGTGTCAGTGTCAGGAGCAGTGCCAGGAGCAGTGCCAGTGTCAGGAGCAGTGTGAGGAGCAGTGTGAGTGTCAGGATCCGTGTCAGTGTCAGTGTCAGGAGCAGTGTCAGGGGAATTCTCAGGATCAGCAGCAGTGTCAGTGCCAGGAGCAGTGTCAGGAGCAGTGTCAGTTACAGGAGCTATTTCAGGAGTTGTGTCAGGTGCAGTATCAGTGTCAGTGTCTGGAGCAGTGTCAAGAGCATTGTCAGGATCAGCAGCAGTGTGTGTGTCAGGAGCAGTGTCAGTAGCAGTGAGAGTGTCAGTATCAGGAGCAGTGTCAGTGTCAGGAGCAGTGCCAGGAGCAGTGCCGGTAGCAGCGTCAGTGTCAGGAGCAGTCTCAGGTGCAGTATCATTGTCAGGACCAGCGTGAGGAGCAGTGTCAGTGTCAGGAGCAGTGTGAGGACCAGTGTCAGTGTCAGGAGTTGTGTCAGGAGCAGTGTCAGGAGCATTGTCAGTGACAGTAGCTGTGTCTGGAGCAGTGTCAGGAGCAGGGTCAGTGTCAGGAGCTGTGTCAGGAGCAGTGTCATGGAGCAGTGTCAGTGTCACGAGCAGTGTCAGGAGAAGTGTCAGGAGCCGTGTCAGGAGCAGTGTCAGGAGCAGTGTCAGTCTCAGGAGCCGTGTCAGCAGCACTGTCAGGATCAGCAGCAGTGTCTGTGTCAGGAGCAGTGTGAGGAGCAGTGTCAGTGTCTGGAGCAGTCTCAGGAGCAGTGTTAGGTTCAGGAGCAGTGTCAGTGTCAGGAGCTGTGTCTGGAGCAGTTTCAGGAGCAGTGTCAGTGAAAGTAGCTTTGTCACGAGCAGTGTCCGTTTCAGCAGCAGTGTTAGGTACAGTGGCAGGGGCAGTGTCAGTGTCAGGAGCAGTGTCAGGAGCAGTGTCAGGAGAAGTGTCAGTCTCAGGTGCAGTGTCAGGAGCATTGTCAGGATCAGCAGCAGTGTCTGTGTCTGGAGCAGTGTCATGAGCAGTGTCAGTGTCTGGAGCAGTGTCAGGAGCAGTGTTAGGTTCAGTAGCAGTGTCAGTGTCACGAGCAGTGTCAGGAGCAGTGTCAGGAGCAGTGTCAGGACCAGTGCCAGTGTCAGAAGCAGTCTCAGGCCAAGTGTCAGTTACAGGAGCAGTGTCAGTGTCAGGAGCAGTTTCAGTGTCAGGAGCAGTGACAGGAGCTGTGCCAGGAGCAGTGTCAGTGTCAGGAGCAGTCTCAGGTGCAGTATCATTGTCAGGACCAGCGTGAGGAGCAGTGTCAGTGTCAGGAGCAGTGTGAGGACCAGTGTCAGTGTCAGGAGTTGTGTCAGGAGCAGTGGCAGGAGCAGTGTCAGTGACAGTAGCTGTGTCTGGAGCAGTGTCAGTGTCTGGAGCAGTGTCAGGTGCAGTGTCAGGAGCAGGGTCAGTGTCAGGAGCTGTGTCAGGAGCAGTGTCATGGAGCAGTGTCAGTGTCACGAGCAGTGTCAGGAGAAGTGTCAGGAGCCGTGTCAGGAGAAGTGTCAGGAGCAGTGTCAGTCTCAGGAGCCGTGTCAGCAGCACTGACAGGATCAGCAGCAGTGTCTGTGTCAGGAGCAGTGTGAGGAGCAGTGTCAGTGTCTGGAGCAGTCTCAGGAGCAGTGTTAGGTTCAGGAGCAGTGTCAGTGTCAGGAGCTGTGTCTGGAGCAGTTTCAGGAGCAGTGTCAGTGAAAGTAGCTTTGTCACGAGCAGTGTCCGTTTCAGCAGCAGTGTTAGGAACAGCGGCAGGGGCAGTGTCAGTGTAAGGAGCAGTGTCAGGAGCAGTGTCAGGAGCAGTGTCAGTCTCAGGTGCAGTGTCAGGAGCCTTGTCAGGATCAGCAGCAGTGTCTGTGTCTGGAGCAGTGTCATGAGCAGTGTCAGTGTCTGGAGCAGTGTCAGGAGCAGTGTTAGGTTCAGTAGCAGTGTCTGTGTCAGGAGCAGTGTCAGGAGCAGTGTCAGGACCAGTGCCAGTGTCAGAAGCAGTCTCAGGCCAAGTGTCAGTTACAGGAGCAGTGTCAGTGTCAGGATCAGTGTCAGTGTCTGTGCCGGGAGCAGTGACTGTGTCAGTGTCACTGTCATGAGCAGTGTCAGTGTCAGTACCAGGAGCGGTGCCTGTGTCAGGAGCAATGTCAGTGTCAGTACCAGGAGCAGTGCCTGTGTCAGGAGCAGTTTCAGGAGCAGTGTCAGGAGCAGTGCCAGGAGCAGTGTCAGAGTCAGTATCAGGAGCACCGTCAGTGCCAGGAGCAGTGCAGAGGACCAGTGTCGGTGCCAGGAGCAGTGTCAGGAGCAGTGTCAGGATCAGTGACGGGGGCAGTTCCAGTGTCAGTTGCAGTTTCTGGAGCAGCTTCAGGAGCAGTGACAGTGTCAGGAGCAGTGTCAGTGTCAGTACCAGGTGCAGTGTCTGTGGCAGGACCAGCGGCAATATCAGGAGCAATGTCAGGAGCAGTGTCAGGACCAGCCAGTGTCAGAAGCAGTCTCAGGACAAGTGTTAGACACAGGAGCAGTGTCAGTGTCAGGATCAGTGTCAGTGTCTGTGACGGGAGCAGTGTCAGTGTCAGTGTCACAGTCATGAGCAGTGTCAGCATCAGTGTCAGGAGCAATGTCAGGAGCATTGTCAGGATCAGCAGCAGTGTCAGTGTCAGGAGCAGTGCCACGTGCAGTGTCAGGAGCAGTGACAGTGTCAGGAGCAGTGTCAGTGTCAGTACCAGGTGCAGTGCCAGTGTCAGGACCAGCGGCAATGTCAGGAGCAATGTCAGGAGCAGTGTCAGGACCAGCCAGGGTCAGAAGCAGTCTCAGGACAAGTGTTAGACACAGGAGCAGTGTCAGTGTCAGGATCAGTGTCAGTGTTTGTGACGGGAGCAGTGTCAGTGTCAGTGTCACAGTCATGAGCAGTGTCAGCATCAGTGTCAGGAGCAATGTCAGGAGCATTGTCAGGATCAGCAGCAGTGTCAGTGTCAGGAGCAGTGCCAGGAGCAGTGTCAGGAGCAGTGTCAGTGTCAGGAGCAGTGTGAGGAGCCGTGCCAGTGTCAGTTGCAGTGTCTGGAGCAGCGTCAGGAGCAGTGGCAGTGTCAGTAGCAGTGTCAGCGTCAGTACCAGAAACAGTGCCTGTGTCAGGAGCAGTGTCAGTGTCAGTACCAGGTGCAGTGCCTGTGTCAGGAGCAGTGTCAGGAGCAGCGTCAGGAGCAGTGACAGGAGCAGTGTCAGTGTCAGCATCAGGAGCAGCGTCAGTGTCAGGAGCAGTTCCAGGAGCAGTGTCAGTGTCAGGAGGAGTGTCAGGAGCAGTTTGAGGTGTACTGTCAGTGTCAGGAGCAGTGTCAGTGCCAGGAGCTGTGTCAGGAGCAGTGTCAGTGTCAGGAGGAGTGTCTGGAGCAGTGTCAGGAGCAGTGTCAGTAGCAGTGAGAGTGTCAGTATCAGGAGCAGTGTCAGAAGCAGTGACAGGAGCATTGACAGTATCAGCAGAAGTGTCTGTGTCAGGAGCAGTGTCAGGAGCAGTGTCAGTGTCAGAAGCTGTGTCAGGAGCAGGGTCAGTGTCAGGATCAGTGTCAGGTTCAGTGCCAGTGTCAGTTGCAGTGTCTGGAGCAGCGTCAGGAGCAGTGACAGTGTCAGGAGCAGTGTCAGTGTCAGTACCAGGTGCAGTGTCTGTGTCTGTGACGGGAGCAGTGTCAGTGTCGGTGTCACAGTCATGAGCAGTGTGAGCGTCAGTGTCAGGAGCAGTGTCAAGAGCTTTGTCAGGATCAGCAGCAGTGTGAGTGTCAGCAGCAGTGTCAGTAGCAGTGAGAGTGTCAGTATCAGGAGGAGTGTTAGTTTCAGGAGCAGTGTCAGAAGCAGTGTCAGGAGAATTGTCAGTATCAGCAGCAGTGTCTGTGTCAGGAGCAGTGTCAGGAGCTGTGTCAGTGTCAGGAGCAGAGTCAGGACCAGCGCCAATGTAAGGAGCAGTGTCAGGACCAGTGCCAGTGTCAGAAGCAGTGTCAGGAGCAGTGTCAGGAGCAGTGTCAGTGGCAGGAGCTGTGCCAGGAGCAGTATCAGTGTCAAGAGCAGTGTCAGGAGCAGTGTCAGCGTCAGGAGCAGTGACAGGAGCAGTGTCGGTGTCAGGAGCAGTGTCAGTGTCAGCATCAGGATCAGTGTCAGTGTCAGCATCAGGAGCAGTGTCAGTGTCAGGAGCAGTGCCAGGAGCAGCGTCAGTGTCAGGAGCAGTCTCAGGGGCGGTATCATCGTCAGGACCAGCGTGAGGAGCAGTGTCAGTGTCAGGAGCAGTGTGAGGACCAGTGTCAGCTTCAGGAGCAGTGTTAGGACCAGTGGCAGTGCCAGGAGCAGTGTCAGGTGCCGTGTCTGTGTCAGGAGCAGTGCCAGGAGCAGTGTCAGTGTCAGGAGCAGCGTGAGGAGCCGAGACAGAGTCAGTTGCAGTGTCTGGAGCAGCGTCAGGAGCAGTGGCAGTTTCAGTAGCAGTGTCAGTGTCAGTACCAGAAACAGTGCCTGTGTCAGGAGCAGTGTCAGTGTCAGTACCAGGTGCAGTGCCTGTGTCAGGAGCAGTGTCAGGAGCAGCGCCAGGAGAAGTGCCAGGAGCAGTGTCAGTGTCAGCATCAGGAGCAGCGTCAGTGTCAGGAGCAGTGTCAGTGTCAGGAGGAGTGTCAGGAGCAGTTTGAGGTGTAGTGTCAGTGTCAGGAGCTGTGTCAGGTGCAGTATCAGTGTCAGGAGGAGTGTCTGGAGCAGTGTCAGGAGCAGTGTCAGTGTCAGGAGCCGTGTCAGTAGCAGTGAGTGTGTCAGTATCAGGAGCAGTGTCAGAAGCAGTGACAGGAGCATTGTCAGTACCAGCAGAAGTGTCTGTGTCAGGAGCACTGTAAGGAGCAGTGTCAGTGTCAGGAGCTGTGTGAGGAGCAGTGTCAGTGTCTGGAGCAACGTCACGAGCAGTGTCAGTAGCAGTGTCAGGAGCTTTGTCAGGATCAGCAGCAGTATCAGTTTCAGGAGCAGTGTCAGGAGCAGTGTCAGTGTCAGGAGCATTGTCAGGACCAGCGCCAGTGTCAGGAGCAGTGTCAGTGTGAGCAGCAGTGTCAGGAACAGTGGCAGGAGCAGTGTCAGTGTCACGAGCTGTCTCAGGAGCAGTGTCAGTGTCTGGAACAATGTCGCGGGCAGTGTCAGGTGCAGTGTCAGTGTCAGGAGCAGTGTCAGGAGCAGTGTCAGTGTCAGGAGCAGTGTGAGGAGCCGTGCCAGTGTCAGTTGCATTGTCTGAAGCAGCGTCAGGAGCAGTGTCAGTGTCAGGATCCGCGTCAGTGTCAGTGTCAGGAGCATTGTCAGGATCAGCAGCAGTGTCTGTGTCTGGAGCAGTGTCATGAGCAGTGTCAGTGTCTGGAGCAGTGTCAGGAGTAGTGTTAGGTTCAGTAGCAGTGTCTGTGTCAGGAGCAGGGTCAGGAGCAGTGTCTTATACCAGTGACAGTGTCAGAAGCAGTCTCAGGCCAAGTGTCAGTTACAGGAGCAGTGTCAGTGTCAGGATCAGTGTCAGTGTCTGTGCCGGGAGCAGTGACTGTGTCAGTGTCACTGTCATGAGCAGTGTCAGTGTCAGTACCAAGAGCGGCGCCTGTGTCTGGAGCAGTGTCAGTGTCAGAAGCAGGAGCAGTGCCTGTGTCAGGAGCAGTTTCAGGAGCAGTGTCAGGAGCAGTGCCAGGAGCAGTGTCAGTGTCAGTATCAGGAGCAGCGTCAGTGTCAGGAGCAGTGCCAGGACCAGTGTCAGTGTCAGGAGCAGTCTCAGGAGCAGTGTCAGTGTCAGAAGCTGTGTCAGGAGCAGGGTCAGTGTCAGGATCAGTGACGGGGGCAGTGCCAGTGTCAGTTGCAGTGTCTGGAGCAGCGTCAGGAGCAGTGACAGTGTCAGGAGCAGCGTCAGTGTCAGTACCAGGTGCAGTGCCAGTGTCAGGACCAGCGGCAATGTCAGGAGCAATGTCAGGAGCAGTGTCAGGACCAGCCAGTGTCAGAAGCAGTCTCAGGACAAGTGTTAGAAACAGGAGCAGTGTCAGTGTCAGGATCAGTGTCACTGTCTGTGACGGGAGCAGTGTCAGTGTCAGTGTCACAGTCATGAGCAGTGTCAGCATCAGTGTCAGGAGCAATGTCAGGAGTATTATCAGGATCAGCAGCAGTGTCAGTGTCAGGAGCAGTGCCAGGAGCAGTGTCAGGAGCAATGTCAGTGTCAGGAGCAGTGTGAGGAGCCTTGCCAGTGTCAGTTGCAGTGTCTGGAGCAGCGTCAGGAGCAGTGGCAGTGTCAGTAGCAGTGTCAGCGTCAGTACCAGAAACAGTGCCTGTGTCAGGAGCAGTGTCAGTGTCAGTACCAGGTGCAGTGCATGTGTCAGGAGCAGTGTCAGGAGCAGCGTCAGGAGCAGTGACAGGAGCAGTGTCAGTGTCAGCATCAGGAGCAGCGTCAGTGTCAGGAGCAGTTCCAGGAGCAGTGTCAGCGTCAGGAGGAGTGTCAGGAGCAGTTTGAGGTGTACTGTCAGTGTCAGGAGCAGTGTCAGTGCCAGGAGCTCTGTCAGGAGCAGTGTCAGTGTCAGGAGGAGTGTCTGGAGCAGTGTCAGGACCAGTGCCAGTGACAGGAGCAGTGTCAGTGTCAGAAGCATTGTTCGGAGCAGTGTCTGTGTCAGGAGCAGTGTCAGGAGCATTGTCAGCATCAGCAGCAGTGTCTGTGTCAGGACCAGTGTCAGGAGCAATGTCAGTATCAGGAGCAGTGTGAGCAGCCGTGTCAGGGTCAGGAGCAGTTTCAGGAGCATTATCAGTATCAGCAGGCGTGTCTGTGTCACTAGCAGTGTCAGGAGCAGTGTCTGTGTGAAGAGCAGTGTGAGGAGCAGTGTCAGTGACAGGAGCAGTGTCAGTGTCAGTTTCACTGTCATCAGCAGCGTCAGCGTCAGTGTCAGGAGCACTGTCAGTAGCATTGTCAGGATCAGCAGCAGCGTCAGTGTCAGGAGCAGTGCTAGTAGCAGTGACAGTGGCAGGAGCAGTGTCAGGTGCAGTGTCAGGAGCAGTGTCAGTGTCAGGAGGAGTGTCAGTGCCAGGAGCAGTGACAGGAGCTGTGACATGAGCAGTGTCGGTGTCAGGAGCAGTGTCAGGAGCAGTGTCAGGAGCAGTGTCAGTGGCAGGAGCTGCGCCAGGAGCAGTGTTAGTGTCAGGAGCAGTGTCAGGAGCAGTGTCAGCGTCAGGAGCAGTGACAGTGCAGTGTCGGTGTCAGGAGCAGTGTCAGGAGCAGTGCCAGTGTCAGGAGCAGTGTCAGGAGCAGTGTCAGGAGCAGTGTCATCGTCAGGAGCTGTGTCAGAAGTAGTTTCAGGAGCAGTGTCAGTGTCAGTGTCTGGAGCAGTGTCAGGAGCAGTGTCAGGTTCAGGAGCAGTGTCACTGTCAGGAGTTGTGTCAGGAGCAGTGTCAGGAGCAGTGTCAGTGACAGTAGCTGTGTCAGGAGCAGTGTCAGTGTCTGGAGCAGTGTCAGGAGCAGTGTCAGGAGCAGGGTCAGTTTCAGGAGCTGTGTCAGGTGCAGTGTCATGGAGCAGTGTCAGTGTAGGGCGCAGTGTCAGGAGAAGTGTCACGTGCTGTGTCAGGAGCAGTGTCAGTGTCAGGAGCAGTTTCAGGAGCATTATCAGTATCAGCAGCAGTGTCTGTGTCAGTAGCAGTGTCAGGAGCAGTGTCAGTGTGAAGAGCAGTCTGAGGAGCAGTGTCAGTGACAGGAGCAATGTCAGTGTCAGTGTCACTGTCATCAGCAGTGTCAGCGTCAGTGTCAGGAGCACTGTCAGGGGCTTTGTCAGGATCATCAGCAGCGTCAGTGTCAGGAGCAGTGGTAGCAGCAGTGACAGTGTCAGGAGCAGTGTCAGGTGCAGTGTCAGGAGCTGTGTCAGTGTCAGGAGCAGTGTCAGTGTCAGGAGCAGTGACAGGAGCTGTGCCATGAGCAGTGTCTATGTCAGGAGCAGTGTCAGGACCAGTGCCAGTGTCAGGAGCAGTGTCAGTGTGAGCAGCCGTGTCAGGAACAGTGGCAGGAGCAGTGTCACCGTCACGAGCTGTGTCAGGAGCAGTGTCAGTGTCTGGAGCAACGTCACGAGCAGTGTCAGTAGCAGTGTCAGGAGCTTTGTCAGGATCAGCAGCAGTATCAGTGTCAGGAGCAGTGTCAGTGTCAGCAGCAGTGTGACGAGCAGTGTCAGGAGCAGTGTCAGTGTCTGGAGCAATGTCGCGAGCAGTGTCAGGAGCAGTGTCAGGACAAGTGTCAGACACAGGAGCAGTATCAGCGTCAGGATCAGCAGCAGTGTCAGTGTCAGGAGCAGTGTCAGGAGCAGTGTCAGTGTCAGGAGCAGTGTCAGGAGCAGTGTCAGTGTCAGGAGCAGTGTCAGGAGCAGTGTCAGGAGCAGTGGCAGGAGCAGTGCTAGTGTCAGGAGCAGTGTCAGGAGCAGTGTCTGGATCAGCAGCAGTGTCAGTGTCAGCAGCAGTGTCAGGAGCTGTTCGAGGAGCAGTGTCAGTTTCAGGAGCAGTGTCAGGAGCAGTGTCAGTGTCAGGAGCATTGTCAGGACCAGTGCCAGTGTCAGGAGCAGTGACAGGAGCTGTGCCATGTGCAGTGTCAGTGTCAGGAGCAGTGTCAGGAGCAGTGTCAGGAGCAGTGTCAGTGGCAGGTGCTGCGCCAGGAGCAGTGTTAGTGACAGGAGCAGTGTCAGGAGCAGTGTCAGCGTCAGGAGCAGTGACAGTAGCAGTGTCGGGGTCAGGAGCAGTGTCAGGAGCAGTGCCAGTGTCAGGAGCAGTGTCAGGAGCAGTGTCAGGAGCAGTGTCAGTGTCAGGAGCAGTGTCAGGAGCAGTGTCAGGAGCAGTGGCTGGAGCAGTGTCAGTGTCAGGAGCAGTGTCAGGAGCAGTGTCAGGATCAGCAGCAGTGTCAGGGTCAGCAGCAGTGTCAGGAGCTGTTCGAGGATCTGTGTCAGTTTCAGGAGCAGTGTCAGGAGCAGTGTCAGTGTCAGGAGCATTGTCAGGACCAGTGCCAGTGTCAGGAGCAGTGTCAGTGTGAGCAGCAGTGTCAGGAACAGTGACAGGAGCAGTGTCAGTGTCACGAGCTGTCTCACGAGCAGTGTCAGTGTCTGGAGCAATGTCGCGGGCAGTGTCAGGAGCAGTGTCAGTGTCAGTAGCAGTGTCAGGAGCAGTGACAGTGTCAGTGTCAGGAGCAGCGTCAGTGTCAGGAGCAGTGTCAGGACCAGCGCCAGTGTGAGAAGCAGTGTCAGGACCAGTGCCAGTGACTGGAGCAGTGTCAGTGTCAGAAGCATTGTTCGGAGCAGTGTCTGTGTCAGGAGCAGTGTCAGGAGCATTGTCAGCATCAGCAGCAGTGTCTGTGTCAGGACCAGTGTCAGGAGCAATGTCAGTATCAGGAGCAGTGTGAGCAGCCGTGTCAGGGTCAGGAGCAGTTTCAGGAGCATTATCAGTGTCAGCAGCAGTGTCTGTGTCAGTAGCAGTGTCAGGAGCAGTGTCAGTGTGAAGGGCAGTGTGAGGAGCAGTGTCAGTGACAGGAGCAGTGTCACTGTCAGGAGCAGTGTGAGGAGCCGAGCCAGTGTCAGTTGCAGTGTCTGGAGCAGCGTCAGGAGCAGTGGCAGTGCCAGTAGCAGCGTCAGTGTCAGTACCAGAAACAGTGCCTGTGTCAGGAGCAGTGTCAGTGTCAGTACCAGGTGCAGTGCCTGTGTCAGGAGCAGTGTGAGGAGCAGCGCCAGGAGAAGTGCCAGGAGCACTGTCAGTGTCAGCATCAGGAGCAGCGTCAGTGTCAGGAGCAGTGCCAGGAGCAGTGTCAGTGTCAGGAGGAGTGTCAGGAGCAGTTTGAGGTGTAGTGTCAGTGTCAGGAGCAGTGTCAGTGTCAGGTGCTGCGTCAGGAGCAGTGTCAGTGTCAGGAGGAGTGTCTGGAGCAGTGTCAGGAGCAGTGTCAGTGTCAGGATCAGTGTGAGGACCAGTGTCAGTGTCAGGAGTTGTGTCAGGAGCAGTGTCAGGAGCAGTGTCAGTGACAGTAGCTCTGTCTGGAGCAGTGTCAGTGTCTGGAGCAGTGTCAGGAGCAGTGTCAGGAGCAGGGTCAGTGTCAGGAGCTGTGTCAGGAGCAGTGTCATGGAGCAGTGTCACGGTCACGAGTAGTGTCAGGAGAAGTGTCAGGAGCAGTGTCAGGAGCAGTGTCAGGAGCAGTGTCAGTCTCAGGAGCCGTGTCAGCAGCACTGACAGGATGAGCAGCAGTGTCTGTGTCAGGAGCAGTGTGAGGAGCAGTGTCAGTGTCTGGAGCAGTGCCAGGAGCAGTGTCAGGTGCAGTGTGAGGAGCCGTGTCACGGTCAGGATCAGTTTGAGGAGCATTGTCACTATCAGCAGCAGTCTTTGTGTCAGGAGCAGTGTCAGGAGCAGTGTCAGTGTCAGGAGCAGTGACAGGACCAGTGCCACTGTCAGAAGCAGTGTCAGGACCAGTGCCAGTGACAGGAGCAGTGTCAGTGTCAGAAGCATTGTTCGGAGCAGTGTCTGTGTCAGGAGCAGTGTCAGGAGCATTGTCAGCAGCAGCAGCAGTGTGAGCAGCCGTGTCAGGGTCAGGAGCAGTTTCAGGAGCATTATCAGTGTCAGCAGCAGTGTCTGTGTCAGTAGCAGTGTCAGGAGCAGTGTCAGTGCGAAGGGCAGTGTGAGGAGCAGTGTCAGTGACAGGAGCAGTGTCACTGTCAGGAGCAGTGTGAGGAGCCGAGCCAGTGTCAGTTGCAGTGTCTGGAGCAGCGTCAGGAGCAGTGGCAGTGCCAGTAGCAGCGTCAGTGTCAGTACCAGAAACAGTGCCTGTGTCAGGAGCAGTGTCAGTGTCAGTACCAGGTGCAGTGCCTGTGTCAGGAGCAGTGTGAGGATCAGCGCCAGGAGAAGTGCCAGGAGCACTGTCAGTGTCAGCATCAGGAGCAGCGTCAGTGACAGGAGCAGTGCCAGGAGCAGTGTCAGTGTCAGGAGGAGTGTCAGGAGCAGTTTGAGGTGTAGTGTCAGTGTCAGGAGCAGTGTCAGTGTCAGGTGCTGCGTCAGGAGCAGTGTCAGTGTCAGGAGGAGTGTCTGGAGCAGTGTCAGGAGCAGTGTCAGTGTCAGGATCAGTGTGAGGACCAGTGTCAGTGTCAGGAGTTGTGTCAGGAGCAGTGTCAGGAGCAGTGTCAGTGACAGTAGCTCTGTCTGGAGCAGTGTCAGTGTCTGGAGCAGTGTCAGGAGCAGTGTCAGGAGCAGGGTCAGTGTCAGGAGCTGTGTCAGGAACAGTGTCATGGAGCAGTGTCAGTGTCACGAGTAGTGTCAGGAGAAGTGTCAGGAGCAGTGTCAGGAGCAGTGTCAGGAGCAGTGTCAGTCTCAGGAGCCGTGTCAGCAGCACTGACAGGATCAGCAGCAGTGTCTGTGTCAGGAGCAGTGTGAGGAGCAGTGTCAGTGTCTGGAGCAGTGTCAGGAGCAGTGTTAGGTTCAGGAGCAGTGTCTGTGTCAGGAGCTGTGTCTGGAGCAGTTTCAGGAGCAGTGTCAGTGACAGTAGCTTTGTCACGAGCAGTGTCCGTTTCAGCAGCAGTGTTAGGAACAGTGGCAGGGGCAGTGTCAGTGTCAGGAGCAGTGTCAGGAGCAGTGTCAGGAGCAGTGTCAGGAGCAGTGTCAGTCTCAGGTGCAGTGTCAGGAGCATTGTCAGCATCAGCAGCAGTGTCTGTGTCAGGAGCAGTGTCAGGAGCAGTGTCAGTGTCAGAAGCTGTGTCAGGAGCAGGGTCAGTGTGAGGATCAGTGACGGGGGCAGTGCCAGTGTTAGTTGCAGTGTCTGGAGCAGCGTCAGGAGCAGTGACAGTGTCAGGAGCAGTGTCAGTGTCAGTACCAGGTGCAGTGTCTGTGTCACGACCAGCGGCAATGTCAGGAGCAATGTCAGGAGCAGTGTCAGGACCAGCCAGTGTCAAAAGCAGCCGCAAGACAAGTGTTAGACACAGGAGCAGTGTCAGTGTCAGGAGCAGTGTCAGTTTCAGGAGCAGTGTCAGGAGCAGTGTCAGGAGCAGTGTCAGTGGCAGGAGCTGCGCCAGGAGCAGTGTTAGTGTCAGGAGCAGTGTCAGGAGCAGTGTCAGCGTCAGGAGCAGTGACAGGAGCAGTGACTGTGTCAGGAGCAGTGTCAGTGTCAGTACCAGGAGCAGTGCCTGTGTCAGGAGCAATTTCAGGAGCAGTGTCAGGAGCATTGTCAGTATCAGCAGCAGTGTCTGTGTCAGGAGCAGTGTCAGGAACAGTGTCAGTGTCAGGAGCAGAGTCAGGACCAGCGCCAATGTAAGGAGCAGTGTCAGGAGCAGTGTCAGTGTCAGGAGCATTGTCAGGACCAGTGCCAGTGTCAGGAGCAGTGACAGGAGCTGTGCCATGTGCAGTGTCAGTGTCAGGAGCAGTGTCAGGAGCAGTGTCAGGAGCAGTGTCAGTGGCAGGTGCTGCGCCAGGAGCAGTGTTAGTGACAGGAGCAGTGTCAGGAGCAGTGTCAGCGTCAGGAGCAGTGACAGTAGCAGTGTCGGGGTCAGGAGCAGTGTCAGGAGCAGTGCCAGTGTCAGGAGCAGTGTCAGGAGCAGTGTCAGGAGCAGTGTCAGTGTCAGGAGCAGTGTCAGGAGCAGTGTCTGGAGCAGTGGCTGGAGCAGTGTCAGTGTCAGGAGCAGTGTCAGGAGCAGTGTCAGGATCAGCAGCAGTGTCAGTGTCAGCAGCAGTGTCAGGAGCTGTTCGAGGAGCTGTGTCAGTTTCAGGAGCAGTGTCAGGAGCAGTGTCAGTGTCAGGAGCATTGTCAGGACCAGTGCCAGTGTCAGGAGCAGTGTCAGTGTGAGCAGCAGTGTCAGGAACAGTGACAGGAGCAGTGTCAGTGTCACGAGCTGTCTCAGGAGCAGTGTCAGTGTCTGGAGCAATGTCGCGGGCAGTGTCAGGAGCAGTGTCAGTGTCAGTAGCAGTGTCAGGAGCAGTGACAGTGTCAGTGTCAGGAGCAGCGTCAGTGTCAGGAGCAGTGTCAGGACCAGCGCCAGTGTGAGAAGCAGTGTCAGGACCAGTGCCAGTGACTGGAGCAGTGTCAGTGTCAGAAGCATTGTTCGGAGCAGTGTCTGTGTCAGGAGCAGTGTCAGGAGCATTGTCAGCATCAGCAGCAGTGTCTGTGTCAGGACCAGTGTCAGGAGCAATGTCAGTATCAGGAGCAGTGTGAGCAGCCGTGTCAGGGTCAGGAGCAGTTTCAGGAGCATTATCAGTGTCAGCAGCAGTGTCTGTGTCAGTAGCAGTGTCAGGAGCAGTGTCAGTGTGAAGGGCAGTGTGAGGAGCAGTGTCAGTGACAGGAGCAGTGTCACTGTCAGGAGCAGTGTGAGGAGCCGAGCCAGTGTCAGTTGCAGTGTCTGGAGCAGCGTCAGGAGCAGTGGCAGTGCCAGTAGCAGCGTCAGTGTCAGTACCAGAAACAGTGCCTGTGTCAGGAGCAGTGTCAGTGTCAGTACCAGGTGCAGTGCCTGTGTCAGGAGCAGTGTGAGGAGCAGCGCCAGGAGAAGTGCCAGGAGCACTGTCAGTGTCAGCATCAGGAGCAGCGTCAGTGTCAGGAGCAGTGCCAGGAGCAGTGTCAGTGTCAGGAGGAGTGTCAGGAGCAGTTTGAGGTGTAGTGTCAGTGTCAGGAGCAGTGTCAGTGTCAGGTGCTGCGTCAGGAGCAGTGTCAGTGTCAGGAGGAGTGTCTGGAGCAGTGTCAGGAGCAGTGTCAGTGTCAGGATCAGTGTGAGGACCAGTGTCAGTGTCAGGAGTTGTGTCAGGAGCAGTGTCAGGAGCAGTGTCAGTGACAGTAGCTCTGTCTGGAGCAGTGTCAGTGTCTGGAGCAGTGTCAGGAGCAGTGTCAGGAGCAGGGTCAGTGTCAGGAGCTGTGTCAGGAGCAGTGTCATGGAGCAGTGTCACGGTCACGAGTAGTGTCAGGAGAAGTGTCAGGAGCAGTGTCAGGAGCAGTGTCAGGAGCAGTGTCAGTCTCAGGAGCCGTGTCAGCAGCACTGACAGGATCAGCAGCAGTGTCTGTGTCAGGAGCAGTGTGAGGAGCAGTGTCAGTGTCTGGAGCAGTGCCAGGAGCAGTGTCAGGTGCAGTGTGAGGAGCCGTGTCACGGTCAGGATCAGTTTGAGGAGCATTGTCACTATCAGCAGCAGTCTTTGTGTCAGGAGCAGTGTCAGGAGCAGTGTCAGTGTCGGTATCAGGAGCAGTGTCAGTGTCAGGAGCAGTGACAGGACCTGTGCCACTGTCAGAAGCAGTGTCAGGACCAGTGCCAGTGACAGGAGCAGTGTCAGTGTCAGAAGCATTGTTCGGAGCAGTGTCTGTGTCAGGAGCAGTGTCAGGAGCATTGTCAGCAGCAGCAGCAGTGTGAGCAGCCGTGTCAGGGTCAGGAGCAGTTTCAGGAGCATTATCAGTGTCAGCAGCAGTGTCTGTGTCAGTAGCAGTGTCAGGAGCAGTGTCAGTGCGAAGGGCAGTGTGAGGAGCAGTGTCAGTGACAGGAGCAGTGTCACTGTCAGGAGCAGTGTGAGGAGCCGAGCCAATGTCAGTTGCAGTGTCTGGAGCAGCGTCAGGAGCAGTGGCAGTGCCAGTAGCAGCGTCAGTGTCAGTACCAGAAACAGTGCCTGTGTCAGGAGCAGTGTCAGTGTCAGTACCAGGTGCAGTGCCTGTGTCAGGAGCAGTGTGAGGAGCAGCGCCAGGAGAAGTGCCAGGAGCACTGTCAGTGTCAGCATCAGGAGCAGCGTCAGTGACAGGAGCAGTGCCAGGAGCAGTGTCAGTGTCAGGAGGAGTGTCAGGAGCAGTTTGAGGTGTAGTGTCAGTGTCAGGAGCAGTGTCAGTGTCAGGTGCTGCGTCAGGAGCAGTGTCAGTGTCAGGAGGAGTGTCTGGAGCAGTGTCAGGAGCAGTGTCAGTGTCAGGATCAGTGTGAGGACCAGTGTCAGTGTCAGGAGTTGTGTCAGGAGCAGTGTCAGGAGCAGTGTCAGTGACAGTAGCTCTGTCTGGAGCAGTGTCAGTGTCTGGAGCAGTGTCAGGAGCAGTGTCAGGAGCAGGGTCAGTGTCAGGAGCTGTGTCAGGAACAGTGTCATGGAGCAGTGTCAGTGTCACGAGTAGTGTCAGGAGAAGTGTCAGGAGCAGTGTCAGGAGCAGTGTCAGGAGCAGTGTCAGTCTCAGGAGCCGTGTCAGCAGCACTGACAGGATCAGCAGCAGTGTCTGTGTCAGGAGCAGTGTGAGGAGCAGTGTCAGTGTCTGGAGCAGTGTCAGGAGCAGTGTTAGGTTCAGGAGCAGTGTCTGTGTCAGGAGCTGTGTCTGGAGCAGTTTCAGGAGCAGTGTCAGTGACAGTAGCTTTGTCACGAGCAGTGTCCGTTTCAGCAGCAGTGTTAGGAACAGTGGCAGGGGCAGTGTCAGTGTCAGGAGCAGTGTCAGGAGCAGTGTCAGGAGCAGTGTCAGGAGCAGTGTCAGTCTCAGGTGCAGTGTCAGGAGCATTGTCAGGATCAGCAGCAGTGTCTGTGTCAGGAGCAGTGTCAGGAGCAGTGTCAGTGTCAGAAGCTGTGTCAGGAGCAGGGTCAGTGTCAGGATCAGTGACGGGGGCAGTGCCAGTGTTAGTTGCAGTGTCTGGAGCAGCGTCAGGAGCAGTGACAGTGTCAGGAGCAGTGTCAGTGTCAGTACCAGGTGCAGTGTCTGTGTCACGACCAGCGGCAATGTCAGGAGCAATGTCAGGAGCAGTGTCAGGACCAGCCATTGTCAAAAGCAGCCGCAAGACAAGTGTTAGACACAGGAGCAGTGTCAGTGTCAGGAGCAGTGTCAGTTTCAGGAGCAGTGTCAGGAGCAGTGTCAGGAGCAGTGTCAGTGGCAGGAGCTGCGCCAGGAGCAGTGTTAGTGTCAGGAGCAGTGTCAGGAGCAGTGTCAGCGTCAGGAGCAGTGACAGGAGCAGTGACTGTGTCAGGAGCAGTGTCAGTGTCAGTACCAGGAGCAGTGCCTGTGTCAGGAGCAATTTCAGGAGCAGTGTCAGGAGCATTGTCAGTATCAGCAGCAGTGTCTGTGTCAGGAGCAGTGTCAGGAACAGTGTCAGTGTCAGGAGCAGAGTCAGGACCAGCGCCAATGTAAGGAGCAGTGTCAGGACCAGTGCCAGTGTCAGAAGCAGTCTCAGGACAAGTGTCAGTTACAGGAGCAGTGTCAGTGTCAGGATCAGTCTCAGTCTCTGTGCCGGGAGCAGTGTCAGTGTCAGAGTCACTGTCATGAGCAGTGTCAGTGTCAGTGTCAGGAGCAGTGTCAGTGTCAGTGTCAGGAGCTGTGTCAGGAGCTGGGTCAGGAGCAGTGTCAGTCTCAGAAGCAGTGTCAGGAGCAGTGTCATCGTCAGGAGCTGTGTCAGAAGTAGTTTCAGGAGCAGTGTCAGTGTCAGTGTCTGGAGCAGTGTCTGGAGCAGTGTCAGGTTCAGGAGCAGTGTCAGTGTCAGGAGTTGTGTCAGGAGCAGTGTCAGGAGCAGTGTCAGTGACAGTAACTGTGTCAGGAGCAGTGTCAGTGTCTGGAGCAGTCTCAGGGGCAGTATCACAGTCAGGACCAGAGTGAGGAGCAGTGTCAGTGCCAGGAGCAGTGTCAGGTGCATTGTCAGTATCAGGAGCAGTGTCAGGAGCAGTGTCAGTGTCAGGAGCAGTGTGAGGAGCCGAGCCAGTGTCAGTTGCAGTGTCTGGAGTAGCGTCAGGAGCAGTGGCAGTGTGAGTAACAGTGTCAGTGTCAGTACCAGAAACAGTGCCTGTGTCAGTTGCAGTGTTTGGAGTAGCGTCAGGAGCAGTGTCAGTGTCAGGAGCAGTGTCAGGAGCAGTGTCAGTGTCAGGAGCAGTGTGAGGAGCCGTGCCATTGTCAGTTGCAGTGTCTGGAGCAGCGTCAGGAGCAGTGGCAGTGTCAGTATCAGTGTCAGTGTCAGTACCAGAAACAGTTCCTGTGTCAGGAGCAGTGTCAGTGTCAGTACCAGGTGCAGTGCCTGTGTCAGGAGCAGTGTCAGGAGCAGGGTCAGTGTCAGGAGCTGTGTCAGGAGCAGTGTCATGCAGCAGTGTCAGTGTCACGAGTAGTGTCAGGAGAAGTGTCAGGAGCAGTGTCAGGAGCAGTGTCAGGAGCAGTGTCAGTCTCAGGAGCCGTGTCAGCAGCACTGACAGGATCAGCAGCAGTGTCTGTGTCAGGAGCAGTGTGAGGAGCAGTGTCAGTGTCTGGAGCAGTGTCAGGAGCTGTGTTAGGTTCAGGAGCAGTGTGTGTGTCAGGAGCTGTGTCTGGAGCAGTTTCAGGAGCAGTGTCAGTGACAGTAGCTTTGTCACGAGCAGTGTCCGTTTCAGCAGCAGTGTTAGGAACAGTGGCAGGGGCAGTGTCAGTGTCAGGAGCAGTGTCAGGAGCAGTGTCAGGAGCAGTGTCAGGAGCAGTGTCAGTCTCAGGTGCAGTGTCAGGAGCATTGTCAGGATCAGCAGCAGTGTCTGTGTCTGGAGCAGTGTCATGAGCAGTGTCAGCGTCTGGAGCAGTGTCAGGAGCAGTGTTAGGTTCAGTAGCAGTGTCTGTGTCAGGAGCAGTGTCAGGAGCAATGTCAGGACCAGTGCCAGTGTCAGAAGCAGTCTCAGGCCAAGTGTCAGTTACAGGAGCAGTGTCAGTGTCAGGATCAGTGTCAGTGTCTGTGCCGGGAGCAGTGACTGTGTCAGAAGCAGTGTCAGCGTCAGTACCAGGAGCAGTGCCTGTGTCAGGAGCAATTTCAGGAGCAGTGTCAGGAGTAGCGTCAGGAGCAGTGTCAGTGTCAGGAGCAGTGTGAGGAGCCGTGCCATTGTCAGTTGCAGTGTCTGGAGCAGCGTCAGTAGCAGTGGCAGTGTCAGTATCAGTGTCAGTGTCAGTACCAGAAACAGTGCCTATGTCAGGAGCAGTGTCAGTGTCAGTACCAGGTGCAGTGCCTGTGTCAGGAGCAGTGTCAGGAGCAGCGCCAGGTGCAGTGCCAGGAGCTGTGTCAGTGTCAGCATCAGGAGCAGCGTCAGTGTCAGGAGCAGTGCCAGGAGCAGTGGCAGTGTCAGTATCAGTGTCAGTGTCAGTACCAGAAACAGTGCCTATGTCAGGAGCAGTGTCAGTGTCAGTACCAGGTGCAGTGCCTGTGTCAGGAGGAGTGTCTGGAGCAGTGTCAGGAGCAGTGTCAGTGTCAGGAGCAGTGTGAGGACCAGTGTCAGTGTCAGGAGTTGTGTCAGGAGCAGTGTCAGGAGCAGTGTCAGTGACAGTAGCTGTGTCTGGAGCAGTGTCAGTGTCTGGAGCAGTGTCAGGAGCAGTGTCAGGAGCAGGGTCAGTGTCAGGAGCTGTGTCAGGAGCAGTGTCATGGAGCAGTGTCAGTGTCACGAGCAGTCTCAGAAGAAGTGTCAGGAGCAGTGTCAGGAGCAGTGTCAGAAGCAGTGTCAGTCTCAGGAGCCGTGTCAGCAGCACTGACAGGATCAGCAGCAGTGTCTGTGTCAGGAGCAGTGTCAGGAGCAGTGTCAGGAGCAGTGCCTGTGTCAGGAGCAGCGTCAGGAGCAGTGTCAGGAGCAGTGTCAGTATCAGGCGCAGTGTCAGGAGCAGTGTCAGGAGCAGTGGCAGGAGCAGTGTCAGTGTCAGGAGCAGTGTCAGGAGCAGTGTCAGGAGCAGTGTCAGGACCAGTGCCAGTGTCAGGAGCAGTTTCAGTGTGAGCAGCAGAGTCAGGAACAGTGGCAGGTGCAGTTTCACAGTCACGAGCTGTGTCAGGAGCAGTGTCAGTGTCAGGAGGAGTGCCAGGAGCGGTGTCAGTGTCAGGAGCTGTGTCAGGAGCAGTGTCAGTGTCAGGAGGAGTGTCTGGAGCAGTGTCAGGAGCAGTCTCAGTGTCAGGAGCAGTGTCAGTAGCCGTGTGTGTGTCAGTATCAGGAGCAGTGACAGAAGCAGTGACAGGAGCATTGTCAGTATCAGCAGAAGTGTCTGTGTCAGGAGCAGTGTCAGGAGCAGTGTCAGTGTCAGGAGCTGTGTGAGGGGCAGTGTCAGTATCAGGAGCATTGTCAGGAGCAGTGTCTGTGCCACGAGCAGTGTCAGGAGCAGCGTGAGTAGCAGTGTCAGTGTCAGGAGCTGTGTGAGTATCAGTGTCTGTTTGAGGAGCAGTGTCAGGACCAGTGTCAATGCCAGGAGCAGTGTCAGGTGCAGTGTCAGAGTCAGGAGCAGTGTCAGGAGCAGTGTCAGTGTCAGGAGCAGTGTGAGGAGCCGTGCCAGTGTCAGTTGCATTGTCAGAGCAGCGTCAGGAGCAGTGGCAGTGTCAGTAGCAGTGTCAGTGTCAGTACCAGAAACAGTGCCTGTGTCAGGAGCAGTGTCAGTGTCCAGTACCAGGAGCAGTGCCTGTGTCAGGAGCAGTGTCAGGAGCAGCGTCAGGAGCAGTGCCAGGAGCAGTGTCAGTGTCAGCATCAGGAGCAGCGTCAGTGTCAGGAGCAGTGCCAGGAGCAGTGTCAGTGTCAGGAGCAGTGTCAGGAGCTGTTTCAGGAGCACGGTAAGTGTCAGGAGCAGTGTCGGGACCAGTGCCAGTGTCAGAAAGCAGTGTCAGGACCAGTGTCAGTGACAGGAGCAGTGTCAGTGTCAGGAGCATCGTTCGGAGCATGTCTGTGCCAGGAGCAGCGTCAGGAGCATTGTCAGTATCAGTAGCAGTGTCTGTGTCAGGAGCAGTGTCAGTGTCAGTAGCTGCGTCAGCAGCAGTGTCAGTGTCAGTATCAGGAGCAGCGTCAGTGTCAGGGGCAGTGTCAGGACCAGTGACAGTGTCAGAAGCAGTGTCAGGACCAGTGTCAGTGACAGGAGCAGTGTCTGAGTCAGGGCTAGTGTCAGGACCAGTGCCAGTGTCAGAAGCAGTGTCAGGACCAGTGTCAGTGACAAGAGCAGTGTCAGTGTCAGGAGCATTGTTCGGAGCAGTGCCAGTGTCAGGAGCAGTGTCAGGAGCAGTGTCAGGAGCAGTGTCAGTATCAGGAGCAGTGTCAGGAGCAGTGCCAGGAGCAGTGGCACGAGCAGGGTCAGTGTCAGGAGCAGTGTCAGGAGCAGTGTCAGGAGCAGTGTCAGGACCAGTGCCAGTGTCAGGAGCAGTTTCAGTGTGAGCAGCAGTGTCAGGAACAGTGGCAAGTGCAGTTTCACTGTCACGAGCTGTGTCAGGAGCAGTGTCAGTGTCAGGAGGAGTGCCAGGAGCCGTGTAAGTGTCAGGAGCATTGTCCGGAGCAGTGTCCGTGTCAGGAGAAGGATCAGGAGCATTGTCAGTATCAGCAGCAGTGTCTGTGTCAGGAGCAGTGTTAGGAGCAGCTCAGTGTCAGGTGCAGTGTGAGGAGCCGTGTCACGGTCAGGATCAGTTTGAGGAGCATTGTCAGTATCAGCAGCAGTCTCTGTGTCAGGAGCAGTGTCAGGAGCAGTGTCAGTGTCGGTATCAGGAGCAGTGTCAGTGTCAGGAGCAGTGTCAGGACCAGTGCCAGTGTCAGGAGCAGTTTCAGTGTGAGTAGCAGTGTCAGGAAGAGTGGCAGGTGCAGTTTCACTGTCACGGCTGTGTCAGGAGCAGTGTCAGTGTCAGGAGGAGTGCCAGGAGCAGTGTCAGTGTCAGGAGCATTTTCCGGAGCAGTGTCCGTGTCAGGAGAAGGATCAGGAGCATTGTCAGTATCAGCAGCAGTGTCTGTGTCAGGAGCAGTGTTAGGAGCAGCTTAGTGTCAGGTGCAGTGTGAGGAGCCGTGTCACGGTCAGGATCAGTTTGAGGAGCATTGTCAGTATCAGTAGCAGTCTCTGTGTCAGGAGCAGTGTCAGGAGCAGTGTCAGTGTCGGTATCAGGAGCAGTGTCAGTGTCAGGAGCAGTGTGAGGACCAGTGCCAGTGTCAGAAGCAGAGTCAGGTCCAGTGCCAGTGACAGGAGCAGCGTCAGTGCCAGAAGCATTGCTCGGAACAGTGTCTGTGTCAGGAGCAGTGTCAGGAGCATTGTCAGCATCAGCAGCAGTGTGTGCAACCGTGTCAGGGTCAGGAGCAGTTTCAGGAGCATTATCAGTATCAGCAGCAGTGTCTGTGTCAGTAGCAGTGTCAGGAGCAGTGTCAGTGTGAAGGCAGTGTGTGGAGCAGTGTCAGTGACGGGAGCAGTGTCAGTGTCAGTGTCAGTGTCATCAGCAGCGTCAGAGTCAGTGTCAGGAGCACTGTCAGGAGCATTGTCAGGATCAGCAGTAGTGACAGTGTCAGGAGCAGTGTCAGGAGCAGTGTCAGTGTCTGCAGTAGTGTCACGAGCAGTGTCAGGAGCAGTGTCAGTGTCAGTAGACATGTCAGAAGCAGTGTAAGTGTCAGGAGCAGCGCCAGGGACAGTATCAGGAGCAGTGTCAGTGTCACGAGCAGTGTCAGTAGCAGTGTCAGGAGCTTTGTCAGGATCAGCAACAGTATCAGTGTCAGGAGCAGTGTCAGTGTCAGGAGCAGTGCCAAGAGCAGTGCCAGTGTCAGGAGCTGCGTGAGGAGCAGTGTAAGTGTCAGGAGCAGTGCCACAAGCAGTGTCAGTGTCAGCAGCAGTGTCACGAGCTGTGTCAGGAGCAGTGTCTGTGTCAGGAGCAGTGTCTGGAGCAGTGTCAGTGTCAGAAGCTGTGTCAGGAGCAGGGTCAGTGTCAGGATCAGTGTCAAGAGCAGTGCCAGTGTCAGTTGCAGTGTCTGGAGCAGCGTCAGGAGCAGTGACAGTGTCAGGAGCAGTGTCAGTGTCAGTACCAGGTGCAGTGTCTGTGTCAGGACCAGCGGCAATGTCAGGAGCAATGTCAGGAGCAGTTTCGGGACCAGCAAGTGTCAGAAGCAGTCTCAGGACAAGTGTCAGACACAGGAGCAGTGTCAGTGTCTGTGACGGGAGCAGTGTCAGTGTCAGTGTCACAGTCATGAGCAGTGTGAGCGTCAGTGTCACTAGCAGTGTCAGGAGCATTGTCAGGATCAGCAGCAGTGTCAGTGTCAGGAGCAGTGTCAGGAGCAGTGTCAGGAGCAGTGCCAGTGTCAGGAGCAGTGTCAGGAGCAGTGTCAGGAGCAGTGTCAGGAGCAGTGTCAGTGTCAGGAGCAGTGTCAGGAGCAGTGACAGGAGCAGTGGCAGGAGCAGTGTCGGTGTCAGGAGCAGTGTCAGGAGCAGTGTCAGGAGCAGTGTCAGTGTCAGGAGCAGTGCCTGGAGCAGTGTCAGTGTCAGGAGCAGTGTCAGGATCAGTGTCAGTGTCAGGAGCAGCATCAGGCGCATGCTCAGGATCAGCAGCAGTGTCAGTGTCAGCAGCAGTGTCAGGAGCTGTTCGAGGAGCAGTGTCAGTTTCAGGAGCTGTGTCACAAACAGTGTCAGTGTCAGCAGCAGTGTCAGGAGCAGTGTCAGGAGCAGTGTCAGTGTCAGGAGCATTGTCAGGACCAGTGCCAGTGTCAGGAGCAGTGTCAGTGTGAGCAGCAGTGTCAGGAACAGTGGCAGGAGCAGTGTCAGTGTCACGAGCTGTCTCAGGAGCAGTGTCAGTGTCTGGAGCAGTGTCGCAAGCAGTTCCAGGAGCAGTGTCAGTGTCAGTAGCAGTGTCAGGAGCAGTGTCAGTGTCAGTGTCAGGAGCAGCGTCAGTGTCAGGAGCAGTGTCAGGACCAGTGCCAGTGTCAGAAGCAGTGTCAGGGCCAGTGTCAGTGACAGGAGCAGTGACAGTGTCAGGAGCATTGTCCGGAGCAGTGTCCGTTTCAGGAGCACTGTCAGCAGCATTGTCATAATCAGTAGCAGCGTCAGTGTCAGGAGGAGTGGTACTAGCAGTGACAGTGTCAGGAGCAGTGGTAGTAGCAGTGTCAGTGACAGGAGCAGTGTCAGGTGCAGTGTCTGTGTCAGGAGCAGTGTGAGGAGCAGTGTCAGTGTCTGGAGCAGTGTCAGGAGCAGTGTTAGGTTCAGGAGCAGTGTCAGTGTCAGGAGCTGTGTCTGGAGCAGTTTCAGGAGCAGTGTCAGTGACAGTAGCTTTGTCACGAGCAGTGTCCGTTTCAGCAGCAGTGTTAGGAACAGTGGCAGGGGCAGTGTCAGTGTCAGGAGCAGTGTCAGGAGCAGTGTCAGGAGCAGTGTCAGGAGCAGTGTCAGGAGCAGTGTCAGTCTCAGGTGCAGTGTCAGGAGCATTGTCTGGATCAGCAGCAGTATCTGTGTCTGGAGCAGTGTCATGAGCAGTGTCAGTGTCTGGAGCAGTGTCAGGACCAGTGCCAGTGTCAGAAGCAGTCTCAGGCCAAGTGTCAGTTACAGGAGCAGTGTCTGTGTCAGGATTAGTGTCAGTGTCTGTGCCCGGAGCAGTGACTGTGTCAGTGTCACTGTCATGAGCAGTGTCAGTGTCAGTACCAGGAGCGGTGCCTGTGTCAGGAGCAGTGTCAGTGTCAGTACCAGGAGCAGTGCCTGTGTCAGGAGCAGTTTCAGGAGCAGTGTCAGGAGCAGTGCCAGGAGCAGTGTCAGAGTCAGTATCAGGAGCAGCGCTAGTGTCAGGAGCAGTGCCAGGAGCAGTGTCAGTGTCAGGAGCAGTGTCAGGAGCAGTGTCAGTGTTAGAAGCTGTGTCAGGAGCAGGGTCAGTGTCAGGATCTGTGTCAGGGGCAGTGCCAGTGTCAGTTGCTGTGTCTGGAGCAGCGTCAGGAGCAGTGACAGTGTCTGGAGCATTGTCTGTGTCAGGAGCAGTGTCAGGAGCAGTTTCAGTGTCTGGAACAGAGACACGAGCCGTGTCAGGAGCAGTATCAGTCTCAGTAGCAGTGTCTGGAGCAGTGACAAGGTCAGGAGCAGAGCCAGTGTCAGTATCAGGAGCAGTGTCAGTGTCAGGAGCAGTGTCAGGAGTAGTGTCAGCAGCATTGTCAGTATCGGCAGCAGTGACAGTGTCAGGAGCAGTGTCAGGACCAGTGCCAGAGTCAGGAGCAGTGTCAGGAGCAGTATCAGCGTCTGGAGCAGTGTCACGAGCAGAGTCAGGAGCAGCGCCAGTGACAGTATCAGGTGCAGTGTCAGTGTCACGAGCAGTGTCAGGAGTAGTTTCAGCAGCATTGTCAGTATCGGCAGCAGTGCCAGTGTCAGGAGCAGTGCCAGGAGCAGTGTCAGTGTCAGGTGCAGTGTGAGGAGCCGTGTCAGTGTCAGGAGCAGTGTCAGGAGCATTGTCAGTATCAGCAGCACTGTCTGTGTCAGGAGCAGTGTCAGAGTCAGGAGCAGTGTGAGGAGCAGTGTCAGCGTCAGGTGCAGTGTCAGCGTCAGGAGCATTGTCAGGATCAGCAGCAGTATGAGTGTCAGGAGCAGTGTCAGGATCAGTGTCAGTATCAGGAGCAGTGTCTGTGTCAGGAGCAGTGTCAGGAGCAGTGTCAGTGTCAGGAGCATTGTCAGTGTCAGGAGCAGCGTCAGTGTCAGGAGCAGTGTCAGAGTCAGGAGCAGTGTGAGGAGCAGTGTCAGTGTCAGGTGCAGTGTCAGGAGCAGTGTCAGTGTCTAGAGCAGTGTCAGGAGCAGTATCAGTAGCAGGGTCAGTTTCAGGATCTGTGTGAGGTGCAGTGTCTGTTTCAGGAGCTGTGTCAGGAGCAGTGTGAGGAGCCGTGTCAGGTGCTGTGTCAGGAGCTGTGCCAGGAGCTGTGTCAGGAGCAGTGTCAGTGACAGTAGCTTTTTCAGGAGCAGTGTCAGTGTCAGCAGCTGTGTTAGGAACAGTGTCAGGAGCAGTGTCAGTGTCAGGAGCAGTCTCAGGAGCAGTTTCAGGATCAGTGTCAGTGTCAGGAGCATTGTCAGGACCAGTGCCAGTGTCAGGAGCAGTGTCAGTGGGAGCAGCAGTGT